>NC_091127.1:154569942-154792442 GCF_040183065.1 Periplaneta americana | reverse complement strand
CAATAGTGATTTATTCAAGAACAGTTTAGATTGATCTTTCCACTGCTGATGAAATATAAAACACAAGAAGTTTCAAAAGTTTGATTTACTTTCTTCTTCAAGTGAGACGAAGTGTATTTTAGTCACTGAGGGCGTTAAATATTAGTACATTTACTTTAGTGACCCCAAAAGTACCCTTCAATCTCTTTTCAACTGATGATTAAGGTATAGTCAATATATAAACTGCATCGTACTTTCAATGTTTCATCGTGAAGAATGATTAAATTATACCGAAAGTAGCTTTGAAAATCAAGGAAATTAAAAGCGATAATGTTCGGTAGGAAGTTTGTACCAAAACAGTAGATTTCAGTTGAGTATAATGAGGACTAAGTACAGATGTCACCGCGCCTCGCCCTGCTCCCGCTCGCTACAGACGATACGCAGTTCACATAAACAACGAATAGTATCATTCTGTGGATCTGTGTACAGTCGTGAATAGTTTGAAGAATACTGTTAATATATATTAATAGTGTAAGTTCTGAACAAAGTGAGCTCACTATTCACTGTGTTGGTTTTTTATTATTAATCTATTTTTTTATTGTGTACATTTTATTCAATTGTCGGTTTCTGGTTTAATTATGTGAATCCTACTTAATTGTAATCTAATACTAATATGTATACTAATGTGTTTATTTTTATTTTTACTGTGTACCTTTTATATTGAATTATCGGCTTCTGTTTTTATGTGATTCGTATTTGATTCTAACAACATTAATATGTATTCCACTATGTTTATTTTTATTTTATGATGTAAATTTTTATGTAACTACCTCTTTTGATTCGTATTTGATTCTAACAACATTAATATGTATTCCACTATGTTTATTTTTATTTTATGATGTAAATTTTTATGTAACTACCTCTTTTGATCTCATTATGTACCTAAATTGTATCTGTATGTAATTGCTTAAATCCGATCCAGTTGTATGTCCAACTATGTAAGCAAGTTTTAATCCTGGTTGAGTGTAAAAGAAGGCCTTACGGCCTTAACTCTGCCAGGTTATATAAAGTCATTATTATTATTATTAATATTATTCTGTTATTATTGTATTATTTACGTAATGTTAGCCTAATATTATGCATGATTCCAAAAACGTAAACTCATCGGTTATTAAATAATTATCCAAACAGGAGTGTGTACCACGTTTATTCTTCATTAAATGTTAACGTCTCGTGCTGTTATACATTCGATTGCGTTACATTCCAAGTTCAACATGGGAATTATGATACGAACTTCTTAGTTGCCATTACAATAGAAAGTAAATTTTTTTTTTCTGTGTATTTATGCATGTTATATCTATTAAATTATATAAAATCACTTCTCTATCTTGGGTAGATTTTCTGATAAAAAATTAAGTCATTTTTAAAAAATAGTAAAATATCAATATATTGCTTTAATACAAAATAAAACATATTATTTATTAAACAATGTAGTTGAAACAACATGCAAACATGAGTTGCAGCAAAAAAAAAAAAAAAAAAGAAGAGAGAACATGAAAAAGTTGAAAAGTGTCCGAGTTATGAGGGAAACGCTTCATCACTGCACAGTGAACTGCCACCATTTTGGATTTTGAAGACAATCTAAATACATTTTTTATATTTTAAAAATATGTTTTTCATATAGCGGGGGCATAGTGTTTGACATTTATACTAATTTTCATTATTGTACAAGTTACAGTAATGAAGGAAAAAAAATGTTGAATATTTCCAAAATTGCTCTGCCGTAAGCTGTACCTAATCCCTTAAATTTATGATCGCGTATTATGTGGCATGGCAGTCACCGTGCATAAAGGAATCGAGAACAGTTTTGTTCCTTCGTGTCCGGTAGCTGTTTTTCGTACGTCAAGTTGTCGGCTTTGTTGAAATGTAAATATCTAAGTAAAGATAAGGTTTTTGGTCCTACAGAATTATCTGTTAGCGTTACCATTGGTTATTAATGAAGAAAAATTCGCTCCAGAACCGGGGATCGAACTCGGGACCCCCGGTTCTACGCACTGGATGCTCTAACCACTGGGCTAAGCCGAGGATCAATCATCAGCACCGGATCGAATATCTTTTTTCTTTGATACTTTACTTTAGTGTCCTTGCTGCAAATTCAATATATACGTAAGTATATTGATACATAATATTGTATTAAGTAAATTTGTCATTACTAGACATCGGATTTTTAGGCACTAAAAATTGCAGTTTTAGGCGCCTAAAATAAGCTGAAAATTTGTAAAATTAGGCTCTATTTTAATGAAAATAGGCATTTTAGGCACATCAAGGTATCATACTTATTTCTTTCACTGAAATTTTTAGTTATACACTAAAATACGCACAAAAAAGTATGTTTAAACATTAAAAAAGAATACTATATTATATTTATAAACAGAGCTGCACAAATTTAATATATTGAAACTAATGAAATAATGATTATTGATATCAAGATTACTCATTTTAAGTTATTGAAATTCAGTTCCATGCTCAGACTTTATTATAATTATCTGCACAGTACATCACCAGAATTTTTTCTAAATTCTCCACAGTTAACCTTTGCCTTTTGTCACTGAGAATCATTTTGAAAGCAGAAAAACTTCTTTCAACCGAAACTGATGTGAGAGGCGCAAATTTTAAATTAGGTACAATAGAAACATCAATACTTACTGGAACATTTACACTTTCCCCCGATATCACTCTTGATACTTTTTCCAACAATGAAAATCCTACATTCTTATTTAATACGTTGTCCCACTTATTTTTAACTTTTTTCCCAGTTTCGCCCAAAGCAGAATGTATGTTCACTTGAGCTTCCTTTACTATTGCTATTTGGCTACAAAGAGATTGTTTTTCACGTTCTAATTGTTCAATGCTTGCAGGTATGAAAGAAAAGTTTGATGTTATGCAGGCAATATCGTTTTTCACTCGTGAGTCATTCAGACAATCTTTCACTGCTTTCACACACGCTGCACTAGCAGTTTCAGGTAATTTATCAATAACTGTGACCACTTCTTTAAAATACTTAGAATAATACACCACTGACTGAATCCAGGTTCCCCATCGTGTAACAACCGGCTGAGGTGGGAGTGGGATATCTGGAAAGTTCTCTCTGAATATTGAAATCCTGGATGGGGCTTTACAAAAACTTTTTTTGTGTTAGAAATAAACGAATTGACAAGAGGAAATTCATTCCGGATTGTTTCAGAAACCCTGTGAAGGCCATGTGCTAGACAGGTTACATGCGTGAGGTTAGGATAAAATGTTTTAATAAGTGGAGCTGCAGCAACCATGTATGAGGCAGCATCAGTACAAAACAACAGAACTTTAGAATCGTCTATATTACCTGAGTATAAAGACTGTAGGCCTTTATTTACAAAATAAGCAATGGCTTGGCTATTCACTTTCGAAAGTTCCTTAACACATACGAGGTGTGGAATCGAAGGTCCATCAGGACTAAGTTTTCCCACTACCATATTTGCTACATACCTATTCATAGGATCTGAGGTTTCATCCACAGAGACCCATATGTAAGAATCACCTATATTCTCCCGAATGGAAGCTAAAGTTTCATTGTATATTCTGTCTAAGTAATTTTTTCTTAGGGTCGACTCAGATGAGATATTTTGTTTGCAGTATTTTTGTAAAAACTGTCTTAAAACCGGATTTTCAATTGCATTCCAGGGAATGTTAGCAGCAACAAACGCTCTGGTTAAATCAGCATAGAAATTGCTGCTGAGATTGGATGAAGTAGGCTGTGTTAGTAAAGTTTGTTGCAGTTGATTTTTCTGCTGAGCTTTAGCCTTATGAGCCGCTCCTTGCACATGCTGCTTTAGGTGGCACTTCTTTTCTTGCGAAATCTAAAAATGTAAAGTAAACTGAATTAAAATAAAATCCTAATTGTTGTATTGCCGTATTTCTATCACAAAGTTAGTGGGTTCGAACAATCAAAATTTTAATGACCTGCAAATACTTTAACTATCGGAATTTAAAAGGTTAAAGTGTAGTGGTCTTAAAAAGAATTATACCTCAGGATAGCTCAGTCAATGTATAAATATTATAGGCCTACTCATTAAAATTAATAGAATTTATATATCTCAACTATTGTTACATACCTGTTTGCTACAAATCTTGCAGAATATTATTTTTCCATCATAAGTGAATTCTGAATATTCTGTTAGCCATTGCCGGATCAATGTAGATTTTGCACTTATATTTTTCGGCATTATCGCGTTAAACTTCACAGGAAAACGTCCTACCGCTCAAAACTTCTCAACACAAATAAGGTGAGGGAAAGAGCAACTGTTAACGAGCTTTCAAATGAACCGTTGTTATTGAGATTCAATTGGACAAAAATACAAAGTTCCACTTATTGTTGTATTTCCTGGTAGTGTTAACACTAGGAGGGCCATTCTTTTAAATATTTTGTAACGGTTTACCCTACTAATTCGCAGTTTTACGACTTTTCATAAATATTTCAAAAACACTCTTTCTCCAAAAATTGTGATTTTATGACACTCTGAAGGGCAGTACAGCTAATCGGTTTCAGACCGAAAACAGTCATTTTTATAGTATAGTATATCTCTGAATCGGTAGCAGCACATGTTGTGATTGTTGCCTGCTTCAAAACTAAGGTTGGTTCTTTGTCGGCATTTATGCCTCCAAACATGTTAAATTCGGTGAAATCTATTGCGAGTGTCGTGAGATTCAAAACATTTTGTTTCCTTTATCAATGGTTTCATGGCCGGTGTGAAGCAAACTTTCCACTTTTTAAATGCCTTAAATTTCGCAGTGAATGCATGTATAAATTATAAAAAGTAAGAGTAAAATGCGAAACTTTACAGTGAGTTAGGCATTTTTAGGCGAATATTAACAAATTAGGGTCTAATAACCGTTTTAGGGCATTTTAGGGCACTATAAAAGTCTTTGAATACCTTTCAATTTCCATGAAACACAAATATTAATAATTATTTTTACTTTTCTCCTAAAGAAACAAAATAGGCATTTGCCCTAGAATCCGATGTCTGGTCATTACACAAGGAGTGCATTCATTTGAGTGACTTTGGTGGCCGGGATTCCACAATATAATATATTATATGCACTCTTGGTGAACAATCTAAGTAAAAATTAATTTTTTTATCCTACAGAATTATCTATTGTGATTATCATTTGTTATTAATGACAGCCTCGGCGTAGCTCAATGGTTAGAGCACTCAGTGCTTAGAACTGGGGGTTCTGTATTCGATACCCGGCGCCTGAGCGAATTTTTCTCCATTAATAACCAATGGTAACCATAACAGATAATTCTGTAGGACCAAAAAATTAATCTTTACGTAGATTGTGCATACATATCGTAGAATCCCGACCACCAAAGTCACGGAAATGAGTGCGCATCTTTCGTAATGACAATTTACTTAATATTATATAATGTGTCAATATATACCTATGTCGAACATAGAGTAAGACCACTAAGGGAAAGTGCCAAAGAAGAAAGATTCGATCGGTGCTGGTGATTGAGCCTCGGAGTAGCTCAGTGGTTAGAGCGCCCAATGCGTAGAACTGGGGGTCCCGGATTCGATCCCCGGCGCCGGAGCGAATTTTTCTCCATTAATAACAAATGTAATTATGTCAGTGGACTAACATTTCGACTGAAATTGCAGAATATCTTGTTATTGGCACTACAGAGGCCTCTGAAGGACAAAGCATGAAAAAAACATGAATGTAGTTTACAAGGAGCCAATAACGGTCCGATTCTTAGATAAAGAAGAAACTATCGTAAACGTGATCCGAACTCACGACCGTACATTCCACGGCGGAGTGCATCCAAGTTCCATTTTAAGGGCAGTAACACTATGACCGGTTGAATTTAATTTATATCAATTCAAAGGAAACGCAAAACAAAACACGGGTTACAGAGATCGGCCGCCTTCAGCAGAAATGCAGCCACCGTAAATAAAGATACAGTCTCATATTACGTACACTTTTCTTCGGAAACGCAATTCTACCAGAGAGCCTCTTCTACGTGGACGTGCAAGTAAACATGTAAGCTGCGTTCCTAGAGCGTGTGCAATCGATTTTCGCGAGGATTCAGGGGAACATTGTCTGTGGGATTCCCACCACAAAATATCTGCCGCGGCCCTGAATAAGATAGCGATCTGCTCTCTACATTTGCCTACCAAAAACGAACGTTCCAATTGTGCACCAAAGCGGTATTTTCCATCTTAAGGCCCCTTTTATATAGACCGCACGCTTCTACCCAATCCTCCAATAAAAGCTGGGAACAGTTAGTGAACAGTAGCATTTAACATACGTCGGGACAGCTACACCAAGTGGCACGTTTTACTGCAAAAACAACACCAACGTATGGAATTCTATTCTTTTGTAATGCGGTATTCCATTTTACGCCGTTGGGGCTAGGCTGGAGTTGTATATTCGTATTACAGAAACCGAAACTCGATATCTGTGATAGAGTACATCCACGGAATTTATCCGAAAATTACTTTAAAGCAAACATCTAATCTCATAGCATTCATTTCTCTTCAATAAAATTGTGCCACACTTCAAGATTCAGATATTGGACCAATTTCCGAGGATAAAATTACTACTCTTTCTTTTCTGGCAACAGAGTTTTCGCAACCTCGTCGTACGCTAAACGTTAACGTTATGTTGACGTCAGTAATGACGTATTTGTGTTTTATTTTAAGTCTGTATTGACATTTATATATATATATATAGGCCTATTTCTTAATTTATTAATATCAAACTTTAACTAGACTTATAGTATGTAGATGCGTTTTACTTATTGTAAAAATCATGGGAAGACAAATTCCGGGCGCCAGATAGCCATGGCGACTAAAAATTGTATACAGCACCTAAATAAAATTGTTTATCGAATTCAAAATTGTTTATGACTTCGATTTCTTTTATGTCACTAGACTAATCAAGTCAATGCCAACAAGTTTTGTCAAGTAAGTTCATTGATATGTCCAATAGTTTTGAGAACACGAAATGTAACGTGTTGCAACGCTGTAAAGAGTAGCAGCGCATTATCAGAAGCAGGAAAAACAAGAGATTCGTCTGCAACAACAGTATCAGCAACATAAAAATCAATATCAGAAACAATATCTTCAGTCACTACTCAATACTCAAGCCCAGACTTCGTCTTTATTGTGGCCCATTAAACCACCACAGATTGTAGTCAAAAAGGTAAACAATCATTTGTCTTTCATTAAAAAGTCTATAAACATTGCAGGAGACCCTAGCCTCACATGTACATTTACTATTCATGGATTAAAAATTCATCCAAAAACAGTAGAAGCCCATAATAAATTAACTAAACACTTGATTTCTGAAAACACTGAATTTCATACGTTTATTTCACCATTAGAAAGGACGTTTAAGTATGTCACTAAACGACTGCCACTTACAATTTCAGAATAAGAAATTTACCAAGAACTTCTAGTTTTGAACTATCAAGTTCAATCTGTTCGTTAATTTACCTCAAAATCAACTGATTTCAAAGAAGCTTCGAAACTTCCTATTTGGATTGCAACCTTAGAAAATTCGCCTGCCGGTGAATCATTACGTCAATGTATAGGACTATTTAATATTAAAATGACTGTTCAAATCGACCTAAACAATCTATACGTCAGTGTTACATTTGTAGGCATTTGTCAGGCTTTTGGTCAGTGGCTACAGGGTGTCATCACCAAAATAAATGTATTAAGTCCGCGGGTGAACATGCTATAGCTGATTGTCCTAAGAAAGGACCACAACAGGAAGCTCTATGTCCAAATTGTGGAGATAAACATACTGAGAGTTATCGTCAATGCCCTAAGTTTATTTCATACGTTAACCTCACCAAGTTGAAACCAATACTACAAAGTGAACTCAGAATGCAATCGGTCTCAACTTCAACTTGGGCTAATATAGCGTCTATCAATTCTCAATCTGCATCTAGACAAACATCTCAACCGTTACAGACAGAATTACATGAACTTCATAAATTGTTCGTTCTTTCAACATCCAAAACTTTTTACTAGAACTCAAGGATGTTTTTAAGCATATGTCGTCATTAGTATGTTCAATACAAGAAGTCATGGCGACAATTCAGCCTTTCAATAAGCCAACGCAACCCCACCATGTCAATCATTAAAGAAAAATATTGAAATGTCTATTGTGCTGAAGTTTCAATTAGGTGAATTATATAGGTGAAGTCAAACAATTTCCTTTCAGAAGATCAAAATTTCACTAGCCAATTAATCTAATCATTTCTGTTGTGTTCATATAATATTTTTATTATAATGGTTTTGCATTACTGTAGGCTGGCCTCCTCATGTTTAATCTGGAAACCTTACAAGGCAAACACCTCTTTTGGTGTGATACTTGAAAAAAAAATGCATAACTTAGGTTAGGCGTCACGTCATGTGGTTGGTTGATTAGCAATGCTCCTTGAGGTCATTGTTTCGCTGTGGGGGTGAGTGTAACTCACTCCGCAAGACTTGCGAGAGGAGAATGTAAACAAAAACGTCTCATCAGATACGTTACATACATATGTATCGTACATACGAGTGTAAAACATGTCAGATTATGATTACGCTCTTTTAGATTTCTGTAATGTAACATATGCAAAATTGGCTTCTATGACTTGCTTGAAGAACAACTTTCTATATTGGTGGTTTTGAAAATACGTGAATTCCTATATCGTTTAATACAGTAGAATTCCTCGTATTCGGCAACTGTGGAACAAAGCCAGTGCCGGATAACTGATTTTGCCAGATAATTGGAAAATGCATTTATAGGTTATGTAAAGATACACTGTACTGCACAAACTTTTTTCCCATGTTGAAATTTAGTAATTTTCATATAGATAATTAAAAATAAGGTTTGAAATACGTACAATGTTTATTTTTTGTACTGAATACGGTAATGTACATTCATCTGTTCATAATAATTACTATAATACAGTAATACATAATAGTGTAATAAATATTTAAAATGTTTTCGTAACCTTATGGCAATTTTAAATGGCGGTCATATGAGTCATGTGACGTGAAAAGCAGTGTAGCCAACGTCGCAACTATAAAGACTATGAAATAACGTTCGATGATTTGAGCGTAAGAACGTTTCGCTTGCGTTTCGCGGAATCCATTGTGCAACAGCAGCGCTTAGCGGTAAAAGCCATGATACTATCCACCACTCGAATGAAATTTTTACGCGCTATAGGAACAGAGAATTTCACATTTTCATATTTAGACTCATCCAACACCCCTTCGAAACGGGCGAGTTCAAGTGTTAAATTGAAAGATATCGTTTCTGCGCATTGTTTGCAAGGTCCAAGTGACAGGTACCAATGCTACCCTCTACTCCAGGGACATAACGGGTTTTTTGTCTATGTTTTCACGCGTGAACAGTGTAAAGAGTAAACACAATATGCTGCATGTGCGATCTACGAAAACCACTCATATCTTCGTTAGACTCTTCCCTTTCGCATGAATGACTATTTTTTTTGGTCTAGCCAAAAGTGCCGTTGTTTTGGTATTGCCGGTTATTTGGGTGCCGGATACGACGATTTTACTGGAATAAGATTTTAATATCCGGAGTTTTTGGTCAAAACTAACAAATACTTAAACACATCTTTGCATATGAGTAATTCGAGAGTTATTTCCAGGCTTCGAGACTTCGGACCCAATAGAGAAGTTCAGTGGGAAATCTGCATAACGGCGTACTGAGTATAGTGGTAAAGTGTACAGTGGGTGGGGGTACTGTAGAATGAATGTCAACAAATACGCAAAGGAAAACGCTCTGGATTTGAAGGTTCTGACGAATAATTTGGTTTTCATACAAACTGTGTCTGAAACTATTACACGGTTAGAGAAGTCAGAGCAAGAGATGCCGGAAGCCCTCAAATTGATTTAGAAAATGATGCAGAGAATTAATGAGACACCAAGTATACCGGTTACTAAACGTGTAAAACAGAAGTGGAAATCAATTTTATGTAAAAATAACAGCTATGGAACATTGTGTAACATAAACAGCAAATTAGTGGACATAGAGTCACCCGAGAATAAAGGACTGTCTCTCAGGGACTGCAATGATGTTAGGTTTTTTCGTTTTGCTCCAATCACGTAATGCGACGTAGAGCTCAGCTTTCTACAGTATAAACTTTGGCAGATAACCGAAAAAGATTTACGTTTGAGACACTGAGAATGTATCTTGTAGTAGGTACATTGCAATTCGGTACTGTAACTGCACTTCCTAAAGACAACCAATAGGATAAATGAAAAAATTAAAATTGCTACATGCTTATTTCCACCATTAACACTGTGTATAATTAAACACAATTGCTTATAAAGACAGGAGAATCAATGCTTTTCACATTCTTTTGACATTATCATTGTGTTATGTATATATACTTTCAGAATGTACATATGTTAGTTTCCCCATACTACCGTACTCTACTCTAAATAGCAACGTTGTTACCTCAATACATTTCTAGCTATCTGCAGCGAATCAACAACCTATAGTGCATGCACAGTAAACTTATTGCATTGGGTCCAAAGTCTCGAAGCCTGGTTATTTCTCATCTAAACATAAATACAGATCGCGAAGTTATTGACAGAGATGTCAGGACAATCACTATTCATAAAGTTGTAGTATACCGTACCAAAGTGATTATTTCCAATACCGTAACCTTGTAGAAAGCAAGAAAGAAAAAATGCTTGGTTGAAAGCGCTACAGTACACAATTACGTATAATCAATGATGCAAGGAGAATCCCTTGACACAAAAATCAATTGTCAGGTGTACTCACATAGTTAAGAGCGAGGTCTGGGTGGTTGGTCTGGATGCCGTCGTCGAGGATGGACACGACGACGCCCTTCCCCGTGTAGCCCTTCTGCCATGCCGGCGCCACGTTCATGTCGTAGCCGTCTTTGGCGCCACCATTCTGGAATGCCACACCACAATTTAGTTACAACACAATGTGTAACAACTCATCATTCGACATTTTCAACACTAGGCCAAGAGAGTTGGGCACTCTGCATTCCAACCCACATTTCACGAACATGGAAAGCCCATCACAGAAATAAATGTTCAAAGCTCGTTACTAATGGACTATATCGATATTTAGTCTATTCAAGAACATTATTTAAAACCAACGCATCAAACGGAATTAATCTCACTCAAGTATACTGCATAATTAAAACGCGTTTTACAGAATATTGTACAGCAAGATTCTCAACTTTTTTAAGATTGTGAGCATGATCCACTTATAATACTAAATGAGCGTGCTCCATGAAATCGAATAGGGTTAATATATGGATATACAATTAAGATAAATAAATAAAGAAACAAAATAAATAACGTAAATACACTTTTAAAACACTCACCAGGGTAATGATATCGTTGAACTTGACTGTTAGGCCTATATTACACTATCACATTTCTGTGTCACAGAAGTTGGATAAAATATATATGATAAAATCTAAAATCGAAAAATCGAAGGAGAATTGGGAGGAATATTTAAAAGGTACGCAAAACGCGTTCTTGCAAGGGGTTGGGGGCTGTACAAAACTAAGTATGTGAGCTGCAAGCCTGTTGGCCACTAGTCTCACTCCGGGTTACGCTGCTCCTCTGGAGGAGCTCTAGAAAATTTTGAAGGGGAAGCCGAAATTGGACGTAACCTCTTAGGTACCACATACGCGAGGGGGGCTGAGATTGATCAAGTGATCACGGAACGGGGCGAGGAGGAGTTGGCTGGTGTTTGCCGTTAGGATGGCAAGACGCTGTCATCTGTTGTTCGATGACAAAGCATGTGAAGGCCGTCGGAAGAAGCGCCGTGAAATCTAAATCTGCAATTTGAGAGGTCCCTGTCCTTTCAATTTGCGACTTATTGAGTGACCTCGTATATTTAATAGACTACTTATATTATCTGAACTAGGGCATACATCGTTTATATTAAGGGTGGAATATATATGGGGAAGGGCATATAGGTCCGTGGCCCATTTCTTATAGGGCTCATCCCGACATTTGTCTTGCGCCTGAGGAAAACCACGGAATACCTTAGGCAGGATGAGTTGTCTCATATAAGAGACTAGCCAATTTGGCTATTATGTAGGAGGTGAGCCTTGTTGAATCGTCTCAATTTTGAGACAAGCCATTTGGCTATATGATGGCTCAATTACGAAGAGGGGAGAGAGATGTAATTAGTTAATTAATTTAAAGTAATTAGGGAGATTAATGGGGATATGAGTGCAGGTCCGTGGCCCATTTCTTTTAGGGCTCATCCCGACATTTGTCGAGACATTTTTAATGTTAGATTATGAGACACATGAAATATTTCACCATCCATTATTAAATACTTAGAATACTGTATATAGGATTTCACATCTTCACACTGAAGTTCTCTCAGTAGAGTTTGATGGATTTCTTTTGTATCTGTTCTCCCTATCCCAATATCTAACCTAAATCGTCGGCTTGGAGTGTAAACTTGCTAACTAACAAAAAGGAAATTTTACAGGAGAAACAAAAAACTGAGTATAAATTAACTCTGAAACTTCACCACCTGTACTTTGGATTTGATCCTAAAGTTTCAGAGTTCAGTTTTTTGTTTCCCCTGTAAAATTTCCTTTTTGTTAGCAAGTTTACATTCTAAGCCGATGAAATACTTTTTTCTTTGATTTCTTCTTTAGTAGGACTAGTAATGTGATAACTAGGGAACGGAATTTGGAGTAGTAAAAGCTAGTATTGGCATCTACACAGTCATTTGTTTACAACCCTTTATACCAAGTCCTCCCCTCCATGAAATACTCGCAGGTCTCTACACGTCAACAACAGGTGAACGGGACAGTTGTCGCATAAGAACTTCAACGTGCAGGTTTGCAGTTCAGAGTAGTAAAGTGCAGGTACAATGCCGAAAGTGAAACCAACTAACAATACAGTATTGAAAGACTATATTTGTAAAACCTCCAGATCAAGTATCAAAAATCAGGAAACAATTCCCTAAATTGTCGCTTCCCCCATGTCCAGTTCCTACGAGATGGGGGTCATGGTTAGAAGCTTGCAATTATTACGCACGTCACCTCCAATCTGTGAAGAAAGTGGTCCAGTCTTTCGATACCGATGACGCGGCTGCGATTCAAATACGCCAGGAACTGCTAAATGATGAAACAATCGAGAAAGAAGTCAGGATATTAAGTCAAATTTTGTATATTAACCGGACGCCATTATTCAATTAGGAAAGTCAGGAGTAGAACTAGTTGAGCAAATAAATATTATGAGGACTATTGTAAATAAACTGAGTGCAGTAGAAGGTGAAATAGGAAAACGTGTTGGTGAAAAAATGAACAAAGTTTTGATTAAAAATGATGGATACGATATTCTTAATCGGATTTCAGATGTACTAACAAAGACGTTTCCCAATGACGTCATTCAACATGTGAATTTAATTGACGTATCTTGTTTCAAGCACTCTCTAATTGCCTCTGCAGATGGAGAGCGGAGTTTTTCCATGTTACAAAATTTCCTTCCTTGCAACAGAGCAAAGTTGTATTTTGAAAATTTGAAAATAATATTTACAATTTATTCTAACAAGGCATAACAAGGCATAGCATTAATTGAAAATGCCATTTCGTTTGGATCTACATATTCAGAGGCGAGTTCCATACAGAAGACAACTGTCTATCAACATCAATATGTCCACTGACACGCGAAGATGCAGAGGTTCATATTTAATTATGTATATTTGTAATGTTGTTTATTTGTGTCTTGTGCGTTGCGAAGAAAAGCACATGTAGTTCAAAAAGAAATGCAGATTATGTATGTAGGTCACTATATGTCATTAAACTATTCCATTTGTTTATTCTGAAATATATTTACAGACGTTGCGTGTAAGTTTGTATGAAGTGGACTGTACTCTTCCATGCGCCGGGACGCAGCTCGCTTGACAGTCACTGAGCTACGAATATCTATACTACGTTTCACCATTCTTTATAATACTCCAAATCCCTTTCCCTGGTGATAACCTTTACTGAATATACAGTTGTAACAGGCATAGAAATGTTGTGAATCCATTATTACAACTGTGATGAAAGATATGATAAAAGCTTCGACATAGTGTAATATACTCAAAATCTCACATTTGATCATATTTATTTGATCAAAAATTTTATCATATTCTGTGACACAGAAATTTGATAGTGTAATATAGGCCTTACTCAGGATATCCAAGGAGAATTCGCTTACAGTTTACATGTAAACAGTCCTAAAGACGTGATCAGCAAAGCTCGGAACTTGGGGACTTGTGTCTTTGCACGTGACTAAGCGACCGGACTTCAATGTCAACAAACTCCCGCTTCCAGCACGGAGGTACTGTCAGGTCTGCTACAAAAGTGGTTTCTGGCTGCAACAACATATTGATAATATTATGGTGGGTTGAAACACGTAATTTCATAGCATATATATAATAAAAATAAACATGAGAAATATATCAAATTTACTGTTCTGATGTGTACATTTTATTACAGTGTGTGATTACGTACATTCGAAGATTTTTCGGTAGCAGACTTAAAATACTAAATGTTTTGACTGTTACTGTTTTCTGTTCGATTTTCAGCAGTTGCTAGCTGATCTCGTATCTGAGAAAGATAAGTATATCCTAAATTTTTCTCGAAAATAGTTTTCAATTAGTGTGTCACTAGTAGGGCAAGCCTCTCTACGTTTCGATCCATGGCAATGGACAGACTTTTCTACAATTTGAGGGACTGCAATGCCTTTCAGTGAATTTCGTTTCCAGCCTCTAGTTTGTGTGTGGCACAACTTACAAAATATAAACTCTCCATTCGAAAAAAAATAATGTATCTCCTCCGAATTCTCCACGAAATTCTGTATCTTAAATTTAAAACAAAATGTATTTTCAAACTTCTATAATATCCATTCGAATAACACGTATTTTCTATTTCCTCAAACAGACCGTTTACCATTAATTCTCTGAATGTCATTGGCTTCGACATAACAGTTTCTTCGTCCGTCTTCCTGTCATTAGTTGTGGCCACTTTCTTAGTACACACGACTGTCCCTGAGCACTTGCAGCGTGAGCTTTGTGTACGTTGTACCTGTAACCTTACTCATGCACACGACACAAGTCCCCAAGTTCCGAGCCTTGGTGATCAGTTCGTCGTGATCCTTTGTTCTTGAGGCAAGTTATTTCATAAGTGAAAGTTTTTCGCATAGGTAGATCGTTCCGAATATAGATATGTGAGTCCACATCTGTGGAGTAACGGTCAGCGCGTCTGGCCGCGAAACCAGGTGGCCCGGGTTCGAATCCTGGTCGGGGCAAGTTATCTGGTTGAGGTTTTTTCCGGGGTTTTCCCTCAACTCAATACGAGCAAATGCTGGGTAACTTTCGGTGCTGGACCCCGGACTCATTTCACCGGCATTATCACCTTCATTTCATTCAGACGCTAAATAACCTAGATGTTGATACAGCGTCGTAAAATAACCGAATAAAATAAAATAGACATGTGAAGCACTTCGCAGTATTTTGTACGAACTTAATGTATCTTCCGCTTCCCAAATGCTTATGAATTTCTTTTTAAAACAATGCAGTATATCAGTGCTAAAAAGGACTGCAGATCTAGTAATTCAAGTTTCGCACGAGTATAATATGTTACTAGTCAGTGATGTATGCAATGGAGGAGGAAAGGAACTGGCTACCCCACCCCTATTATCTCCAGGCTTAGTTACCTCATGAGTGATGCCTTATTAGTGTCAATTATGAGGTTCAGACCTGTCTTCGGACAGATGACTAAACAACAAAAATAATCTTGATTTTTCTGCTTAAGTCTATATTGAATTGAAAGGGGTTATACATCATGAAATACGATAAGGCTTATCAGGTCGCTAAAATATTATAATGAGTAGGAACATTATTTGTTCCGAGTCGTACAATGAAAAAAGAACCTCAGGAGCGTTCGTGTTCGCCAGCACATTTTTACTCGCATGACGAGAGCACCAAATGTCATTAAAGAGAACGCCTATTGTACAGAATATTTATTTTCTATTTTAAAAGAGCATAATAGTTGAGTGTTAGAGAAGGCTGTATGGCCTTAACTCTGCCAGGTTAAATATACCATTATTATTATTATTATTATTATTATTATTATTATTATTATTATTATTATTATTATTATTGTTTGGAAGTAAATCCCGAAAAGACAAAGTATATGATTATGTCTCGTGACGAGAATATTCTACGAAATGGAAATATAAAAATTGGAGATTTATCCTTCGAAGAGCTGGAAAAATTCAAATATCTTGGATCAACAGTAACAAATATAAATGATACTAGGGAGGAAATTAAACACAGAATAAATATGGTAAATGCCTGTTATTATTCGGCTGAGAAGATTTTATCATCCAGTCTGCTGTCAAAAAATCTGAAAGTTAGAATTTATAAAACAGTTATATTACCGGTTGTTCTTTATGGTTGTGAAAATTAGACTCTCACTTTGAGGGAGGAACATAGGTTAAGGGTGTTTGAGAATAAGGTGCTTAGAAAAATATTTGGGGCTAAGAGGGATGAAGTTACAGGAGAATGGAAAAAGTTACACAACACAGAACTGCACGCATTGTATTCTTCACCTGACATAATTAGGAACATTAAATCCAGACGATTGAGATGGGTAGGGCATGTAGCACGTATGGGCGAATCCAGAAATGCATATAGAGTGTTAGTTGGGAGGCCGGGGGGAAAAAGACCTTTAGGGAGGCCGAGACGTAGATGGGGAGATAATATTAAAATGGATGTGAGGGAGGTGGGATATGATGACAGAGAATGGATTAATCTTGCTCAGGATAGGGACCAATGGCGGGCTTATGTGAGGACGGCAATGAACCTCCGGGTTCCTTAAAAAGTAAGTAAGTAATTAAGTAAATAAGTAAGTTATTATTATTATTATTATTATTATTATTATTATTATTATTATTATTATTATTATTATTATTAATAGCATAAGTGACCTATTTTACGAAATAATGACGCTACGCCTGCTTAAAACATACGGACTACAAATCCATCGATAACAGAAATGTGGAAAGTCTTCTGATTTGATGGGAAGATTACATTACCTGTTGCTGCTGATGATGATGATGGTGATTTGTCCGTTAATTCTTTGAATCAAGTCCGAACGTTTTGAAACTAGATAGCCTATTACTTCCTTTTCATGTATATGACACGAATTACTGAAGATGGAACCAATTAAGTAATAAAAAAATGATTTCTAAATGTATAATACTTCGCATTTGAACTAGTTGTATTAACACTCGCTGACCTACAGCAGCAATTCGAAAACCTGCACATTCTGCATTCGAGCACATTGTGCACTGATCCCTGTGAGCTATAGCCTACATTTCTTCCTCCCCTACCTGAAGGGATTGAATAGACTTGGAGGGGCGCGCGACAGAGTTGTACCTCACGGAACACTTGAACGAGTTAAACCTAAAGCTACAAGGGAAATGATTTCTGGCATTAATGACGTTGTGAATGTATTTAAAGTCCTGATTGTACAGGGACATCATTTTATTTTTACTTCAATTTTTATTGTACCTGAGTTTTTGAATGTACTTCACTCCCACCCCTTCTACTAAGGAAGTTCCAACTCCACACAGAACCAAGACCGCAGATAGTAAGCAGTACTGAGTTACTGAGTATAGTACGTTCCAGAAATATGTTCGCGTTTTCCAGTGACGAAAGAGCTTTCAATATTGAATCATATTTTCGCACAGGTACTGTCCGTTTGCCTACGTCGCATCCCGATTTCCCCCACCTGCTTCTGCTCGCCCCTCTGTAAAAGCTAGGCTGTCTTAGCTCTTTTCTGAAAATATTAATTTCTCTTAGAAATTGGACGTTTACGTAACATTATACAGCTGTTTAATTTAACTTAAATAAAAGGGCCTCGTTAAGTAATTAACTGTCACGTGATTTCCTCCCTTTCTACAATCCTGCGGCATAACCACTTGGACGGACAGCGGATAGCATGTCTGAGTAATTTTATATTTTCGGGTCGGGCAGAAGTGAAGATTGAATTCACAGTACGTAGAGTAGGTACAGAATTATTTCAACATGAGTTACTAGTACGAAGGACGAAACTGGCAATTGGAATTAGATGCAATAGTCTATAGTGCGATAATATGCACAAAAGAACTGAAGCCTGTATCGAAATGAACGGCCACCATTTTCAAAATTGTGTTTAAATATTCATATTATGATTATTTTTCAATTTAACTTCTTTCTCTATATTGTACGCTAATGTGCTGTAGACAGTATGCACTGCATAATGAATACGTTCGCATGGATAACTCACTTCTTGAGTAAAAACACTTATTCTCAATACAGTACTGTACTTTGATTAAAGAAAAACCTAATGAAAATTATCAAACTTAAAATCGCGATATTTCCTAGTTTACGTAAATGGATGAACTACTTTTCTTCCATCCTATACCTAGTAGAGTGATTTGTGTTTTACGCCAGTATCATCGAACTCCAGTCTTGGAGGGGGGAGCAAGCGGTGTTTCCGGTTCTCTAAAGGTATAGACAGGTTAATATTAAAAATGTTAGTAAATATAAAATGATGTCTCTGTATTATGGAAAACAGAAATAGAGGATCACATTCTTATACATTTTCCCTACCTTCAGTCAGTGAATTCAAGAATGGACGTTCAGATATGCATAAACATTTTTAATAGCTGAAAGATGAGTTCAAATAGATTCCATGATTTGGAGGCACTGAAATTAAATCGGACCTTTTCATTATGCTATACTCAACAAAACCTTTGTACTTCCTTCCCAATTTGCAACTGTGATTAATCGACTTGTGATGTAATTCAGAACTTAAAAAACATAAATAATGACATTACTGGATTTTACAAGGCAGTTGACCGAAGATGCTACCCATAATTTTATAGATTTGCAGCAGAAAATATGTATATATTTCCAGCACTTACACTTGTGAACTATTTTCTTCCCTGATGAAGCAAAATAAATCTGGATCGAGAGCTGGACTTTGAGACGAGAATCTCTTCTCTATTTTCAGACTTTCTACAGCTAATAAAATAGTGTCCGATATTAAGAGAATAATATCTGCGAAAGTAAAACTGTCCGTGATAATGAAGCATTCTCATCGAAGTTGGACCAGTTCCCAAGAGCTACGTAATTCTTTCAACAATACATTCAAATTTAGGTCATTAAAATTGTTAGAAGAACATAAAAAAAAAACAGGAAGAGATACAAAAATAAAACTGTATAAAGTTATGGCCGCTCCTGTTCTTATGTATGGATCTGAAACTTGGATTCCTACTATGAAAGATATTAGGAAAATTCAAGTTGCTGAAATGAAATTTTTACGTCAAGTCAAAGGTTGCACAAGAATGGACAAACTTTATAATGAAGATATCAGAAAAGAAATTGGATATCTATTCTATTAATGATAAAATGCTGGACTACAGACATAAACGGAGACAGAAACGTATTACGAATGGATGAAAACAGGATCCCGAAAATGGCAATGGACTACAAACCACGCGGAATAAGAGACCAGGGTCGACCTCGCAAGAGATTGAGTTATCTTTGAAGCCGGAACGGGCAATGAAAATGCCTATACCTTGAAGTGAAGATGATGAAAATTGTTAGACAGTAAATTTTACATTAAAATGTTAATTTTAGTTCAATTAATAATTTTAATTTGTTTTGTTAATTTTTATTAAAGTATAATACGGTAATTATTTATTTATATGAAAAATAATTCCTCGGTTAATTAATTTTAATTTAACATTTTCTCAATGTATAATAATAATAATAATAATAATAATAATAATAATAATAATAATAATAATAATAATCCTTGGCTCTACAGCCCGTGAAGAGCATAGACCGACCAGCCGGCTGCTGGCCTCAAGTCTACATGCCGAAGCAGAGGTGGACGATCATCCAACCAGAATGGAGGTATCGTGTGGTTAGCACGATGATCCCCCCAGCCGTTATAGCTGGTATTCGCAACCGGATTTCGCTACCTATCGTAGATCCCCAAGTGCAACACGATGATGGGTGGGCACCGGTCCCATACACTGGCCGAAATTTCAGGAGACAATTTCATCCCGCATGAGGACTCGAACCAGCGTGCATTCCGTAACGCGAGTCCTAGGCAGGATTCCTTACACCACGACACCACGGCGCGGGACTTTTATATTATAACATTTATAGCCTATTATGTAAATTTAAATACGAAGCTTAATTTCTATTGCTATACAACATGACAATAATTTCAATGTAAACATTTCACAATGTACTTTATGTGAATGGGCGTATATTTCTTTTAAAATTTGTGTACTAATAGTCCCAATAATGCTTGACAAACAATGAAAGAGTACCTATGGCTAAACTAAATTTTTAGTGGGTTATTTTACGGCGCTGTATCAACATCTCTGGTTATTTAGCGTCTGAATGAAATGAAGGTGATAATGCCGGTGAAATGAGTCCGGGATCCATCATCGATAGTTACCCAGAATTTGCTCATATTGGGTTGAGGGAAAACCCCGAAAAAAACCTCAACCAAGTAACTTGCCCCGACCGGGATTCGAACCCGGGCCACCTGGTTTCGCGGCCAGACTCGCTAACCGTTACTTCACAGGCGTGGGCTAAACTGAAAATGTGTTCAATTTTTGTTTCGAGATCACTTCAATATCTAAAGCTTATTGCTTCAACTGCTGTGTAAATATAGTTATATAAGTATAGACAATAATTGTGTTTTTTCCTTTTGCTAAGTGTTCTTATACAGTATAGTGTCCAAATGTCAATTTTTAATCCAACACTTGAAGAGCGGAACAGATTCCTGTACATCCCTCGAGCTAGGAAGTAAGCAACCTGCATAAACTGAGCTTCTAGCGCATATGTGGTGAACATTCAGTGCCTCATATCTGGCCTATTTGACTTTGAGGTTGCTATGAATGTCTCTGGATCCGAGGATCACGGAATTAACTATTGACAAAAGCAGGAAACTTTGTGGGAAGAGAAACAGTTAACCGATAACTTTTTCTGGGTCAAATTTATTTTACATCCCACAACATTACGATACGCAACCTCTATCCCCATTTCAGTTTGGTTGATAGGCTTTCCCCTCTACTCACACTCTCTACCATCAGTGAAGGGGAAGATGCTACTGTCCATCTTACTAACGTTCGACTAATTCACTTTCAATATAGTGACAAACTTTATTATTGAAAGTGTTTACCGGTAATCTATATTTCGAAAGTCTATACTAAGGGGTTATATTTAATTTTATTGCTCTTTATATCAACTGGCACATTAAAAACCTACTGACAGCAGAAGATAAATGTTTTCTTCACCACTAGTTGCTACTCTACAGCATACACAACGGGACAATCTGCACTGTGTCGCTCCCCCCTGACTTCATATTACAAACTAACATTCCTTAATTTAATTAATTATTAGTTGAAAATATTGTAAGAACGACACTAAAATATACTGAAACATGTATTTGTCAAACATCTGTGTCACTGTATTTTATATCCATTAATGTACTTTATTTAATATTTTATTTTCTAGTGTGTACAGTTTAGGGGGTGCAGGTATAAGAGGTAACAGCTACCGGTCTGTCACTGACGGACTCAGGGCAAGTAGAAGGGGAAAGAAATGCCTTCGCATCCTCTCAACTTGTATGAAATGTCGTTGTTTTTCATTTTACATGAAATTCGGTATGCACATTTAATTTTATAGGCCTACTAAGTAGAGTTAAACTTAACAATTGTAGTTCATTTCCACATTTTAATGCAGCTTCCAATAGGCTATATTTATTTCTGTAATGTTATACAGGGACATCATTTTCTTTTTACTAACATTTTTAATATTAACTTGTCCATACCTCTGGACCAACACCATTTGCTACCCCCTTCCACGACTGGAGTTCGATGATACTGGCGTAATATACAAACAAATCATTTTACTAGGTATAGGAGGGAAGAAAAGTAGTTCATCCATTTACGTAAAGTAGGAAATATTGCGCTTTTGAGTTTTTATCATTTTCATTAGGTTTTTGTTTAATCAAAATACAGTATAGTATTAACAATGAGTGTTTTTACTCACGAACTGAGCTTTCCATGCGGACGTATTCATTAAGCAGTGTATATTATACTGTCTACAGCACATTAGCGTACAATATAGAGAATGAAGTTAAATTGAAAAATAGGGCCTAATCATAATATGGATATTTAAACTTATTTTTTAAAATGGTGGCCGTTCATTTCAATACAGGCTTCAGTTCTAATGTGCATATTATCGCACTATAGACTATTATACCTAATCCCATTTACCAGTTTCGTTCTTCGCACTAGTAACTCATGTTGAAATAATTCTGTACCTACTCTATAAAAGAGTACCTTACGTACTGTAAATTCAATCTTCACTTCTGCCCGACCCTCACAGATAAAATTACTCAGACATACTATCTACTGTCCATCCAAGTGGTTATGTAGTAGGGTCTTAGGAAGGGAGGAAATCACATGAAAGTTAATTACTTAACGAAGCCCTATTATTTAAGTTATTTTAAACAGTTGTATAATATTACGTAGACGTCCAATTCCGAACAGAAATTAATGTTCTCAGAAAAGAGCTAAGACTGCTCAGCCACTAGCTGGCGAATAAAATCTGGTGGGGGAAACCGGGATACGACGTAGGCAAATGGATGACAGTACCTGTGCGAAAATGATTCAATATTGAAAGCTCTTTCGTCACTGGAAAACGCGAACATATTTTTGGAACGTACTGTTTACTATGACCGTAAGGCTACTATGACTGTATATGCGGTCTTGGATCTGTGTGGAGGACGGTTGAATTTCATTAGTAGAAGGGGTGGGAGTGAAGTACATTAAAAAACTCAGATACAATAAAAATTGAAATAAAAATAAAATGATGTCCCTGTACTTTAATAACTATATTCATGGGGTTTTATTTTTGCATTTTCTATCTATATCCCGAATGTACAAAGTTGGCGGAATATATTATAAAGTAAATGCCAAGCATAAATATTACCAGGGGCAACAGAGGAACAAGGAATACTTAAGCAGTAACACCTGATTAAACGAAATTTTAAGAATGTATAAACTCTGCTAAACACAATTATTCTTGGCGAGTTTATCTCACAATTAATCCTGTGTGCGCAGCTAAGCTGATTTCAGCAGACACCTAGCTCTGAGCGGCCCTAATGCATAGTCAATTCTATTTGTCTAGCTGCGCTCTAGGCCTCGTCCTGGCCGTGTTTCTCAATTGTGTTAAGTGCTTAAATTACACGTGATGCAGTCCTGTACACTCCCTGCCTTATCCCACTGACTCGCCCTTACACAGCACGGTGCCGAGTGCAACGCCAAGGAAAGTCTCCTCTTCATTTGATACAGAAATCGATTTCGATGGAAGGAGATAAGCACGAACGCCAAGACTTTAAATAATTCTTCTTTTTCTTCTGCAGTAGGCACTAGGGTTGGGTCGATTCGTGAACGAATCGTTCATTCGAACGACTAATAATAAAGAATCGTAAGAATCGATTCGTGATATCAAAGAATCGTCGTTCAAAAGAATCGTAAGGAATCGTCGTTCAAAAGAATACAGCGTATTCCGAATCTCACCGGACCGGTGGACAACAATGACGTCACTCTGCAGCGAAATAGGAATAAAACTGCTGGAAAGATCGATGCCTGTCATGGCGACTGTAGAAGTTGTTGTTTGTGCTTCGCTAGCAAAATTTTGCGAAATTTCCGTACTGCCATCTCGTTCAAAGAAAAGAGAGCATAAACAATTTATTTCTTGAACCGGTAGTAATAACTGGTCCGTTGACATGTTCGCTCATAAGCCATTAACATATTGTTTTTACGTTGTGCTCATTACAAACAATACAGCAGAACACACCGCCATGACACAACAGTGCACGATGTCATTCGTCTGCTAATTCCCGCCCTATACAAGAACCAATCAGATTCACTGATGGCGGCTGATGGAGACTGCCACCACCTCTGCAAGTTGATGGCACCGGTGCGACACCGGTGTAGCATCAATGACGTCATCGGTGGAATTCGGAACACCGTGATGCCATCAGATTGCTCAGCGCTGAGATTCGGAATACGCTCATAGCAACGAATCGGCATGGTATCGTAACCCATGATTCTATTTACCTGTTTGATGTAACCTGTCAGCGGACATTTCCGAACAGTGCCGAAAGCTCCCGAGCAAGAGTGAAATCAAAATACTGCATTTGTTAAGTGTGAGAAATAATGAACACGAACCTGAAATTTGCATGGTTAAATAGAAATGTAATGCAAAAAATATACTTGATAATAAGGTTCAGTTGATAAATTATAATTAAGAAACACTGACTTGAATAATTTTGAATAGCCTACTAATGGAAGTCATGATGAATGGTTCCAGTCTATGAGAAAGAGACAATCCAATGTTTCGACTCTTATGCCATCTATGCGAGAGATGTAGAACGTTTTTGTTCTACCCGTGGTTTGCAAAGGAAAGTATCCTGCAAGTCGTTCGTTGACGAATCGTTGGAATCGCAGATTAGGAAGAATCGTGAACTCGTTGACGATTCAAAAGAATAGTTGGAATCGCAAACTGGAAGAATCGTGAACGAATTATTAGAATCGATTCGTAATGTATGATTGAATCGTTGGAATCGACTTCTGAAAAAGAATCGTGTTGTCCAACTCTAGTAGGCAAGACTTTTAGCCTGTTCCGATTCAAATACTATTCTCCCAACGTAAGCGTGATCTTTCAAAAGATCGTCGACCTTGCGTGTATTGTAATATTTATGTCGCTCTCGAAGAGCCCATGTGTTAAATACGTTGGAACAGTATATTGTTGCTTTTCATGAGTCATTTTATTTTGCACATTCTGCTTGTACCAGCTGTGATTTCGGTAGCAGCTGTCGTTTCCCTAGCTTCTTAAGGCAAATTCTAGGACTACCGATAACAAAGGGTCACAAGCCACTTCCTACTACCCAACCCCATAACCCTTAAGTCATCAATAGGGACTGGATTTTTTATGTAATATCAAGGTGTGAAATATGTACATATTTATGTAAGAAAATTAAGCTGGATATGTACCAAAATATGTAAAATCGTCAAAATATTTAATATCAATATCTGGCAGGTATAGCATAGGTAAGACTCTCCAGTTGTGATTTCATAGAGCACCCGACTTTTTTACTGCACACTTGACACATTACTATTTTTCCATCTGTAGT
Source organism: Periplaneta americana (assembly GCF_040183065.1). NCBI lineage: Eukaryota > Metazoa > Arthropoda > Insecta > Blattodea > Blattidae > Periplaneta > Periplaneta americana. Next base: position 154,767,118 of record NC_091127.1, on the reverse strand, counting down.
GAAAGCTTCGTCCATTGCAATCCATGATTTTATTTTTATCGTTAGGGTTGAAGACACAGGGGCCATTTTAGTTAGTTAAAAGCAGTAGATAAACTCACTCGTACTTTATACTTAAGTACTAAAACTAGAGAACTGAGTGAAATGAATGACACAACAGTACTGCAAGCACTGTTTCGCTTTACTGGATTAGGAGAAAATAAGAGGAGATGTGGGACACATGCATTTTAGCTGCTCCCTTTAAGAAACAAGTACCTACTAAAACCTCAAACTATGGGAATTTACAAACTGTTGTTTGAAAAGTGACATTTCTGTCTCATTCAGAAGAGTAGGATTATTCCAGCCAAGAACCATACTTTCTAATTGCTCGGAAAATCCCATTTCCGAATAGGTCTACTAAATTTAAAATAAAGAGGTCAAGCAATAATGGTACTTGTCACACCTGAAAAGGTTTTTATTCATTTTTATTTGTCTGAAAGGAAAATAAAAACTTCTTCTGGGGAAGTTTACAATTTGAAATACATAGATTTAAAAAGCCTTTTTTAATCTGTGTATTTCAAATTGTAAACTTCCCTAGCAGAAGTTTTTTTTTCCCCCTTTCAGAGAAGTAAAAATGAATAAAACCCCTAAATATGTAATACCAAGCCATAATATGTAATGTGGGGTAAATGTGTAAAAATATGTAGTATCAATTTTTAATACATTAATGGTAATTACAAGATTCGCTAAGATAAGTTATTTATATACGGTTATGTTGAAAGGAATATAATATGTAATTACATAAAAATCCGGTCCCTAGTCATCAACTCATCACAGCCATGATTAAATTCTGTGACATATCTATCCGGTAACAAAAACACTGAAATGGCCAAGAGTGGAGAGTGTGCTGGCCATTCAACATGACCTCCTCTTCCTCCAATCCACCTCTCAGCGAAATGTTGAACAACACATTCACGAACTCTATGCGTTAAATGTGCCAGGGCATCATAATCCTGCAGCCATATGTTTTCACTTTATAATAAGGAGAGTTCATTATTGATTACACTGATGGTAATAATCATGTCCAACATTGTCAAGAAGCGCTGGTCCATATTCCCTAAAACGGGCGATTAATCTCGTTATGGTCGAATTGTTAGGCACTGTCACATCTGGGTAATTCCTACGAAATTCGTCTCCAACACGTGCATAAGAACGACTGCAAAAATAATGTTCAACAATGAAAACTCGTTGCTCTTGGGAAAACGACATGTTTGCCGGGCAATAAACAAAGGACTACTGCAAGCGTCAGTGTATACATACACATCACAATGACGCCTAGGTTCGTTGCTGTTAATACCCACAATGCTATCTAGAGGTAGCCGATAGCACTTTCCGAATGCATTACTCAGTATAGACACTATAATTTTAATGTGTGCGACTTTTAGATCGCTCTGTATGTAGAATGACAAAGCAATTAATAGTTCTTTCCGGGATTTTGTAAATAAATAATTTATATTTGTATATTATAGGCTCTCGTATACATGATTCTGTGAGCCTTTTACCCCGAGAACTGATCTGAAATCTAAAGCTTTTCATGTGCATAAAGAGAAAATGAAGGAGGAGGGGCATTTTTGGGGGATTCATCGTCTAATCCAAACAGATAATCCCCATACCATAGCAGTTAAATGGCTAACAGAGCTTGATTCCAGATTTCGTGTAGCATAAGTCGCGTGTGTTAGTGATGTTCTTTCATGCTTTAAAACACGTAACCAGGAAAATTTGCTAAAACAGCATCTTGCTTAAGTAGAAGAGAATTTCATCGACCAAGTCGTAGACTATAGCAGTAGCGGCTGGTGGTCAAAATAATGAGTGTGCTATAATCTCTATATCGGCCTACTGTAGAGGCCTACACTTATGTATTTATCTTAATTTGGAGTCTCGCCTAGTGATGAAATATGAAGTCCATACGACGTTCTTTCGTACTGCAGAACTTGTCATTTGGTGTTAAACCCCTCCATCTTGGACATCATACACTTTTCTATTGACAGTATTTCAAGAGCAGTGAGACGATCCTGGGACATAGTGTTCCTTAAAAACGTTTTTATGCGTTTAAAGCAAGAAAAACATATTTCTGGCTCAGCAGTGGTCATTGATGTTGTAACCAAAATATTTAACAACTTCGATACTTCACAGAATGGATCCTGTAAATTGTTGTTCGGGAGTCAGGTCTTCCGTATAGAAATGCAACTAGTATCTGGAACACTCTTTTGTTCAGTATAATATAGATGTTGACAGCAACTTTAACTGGTAGACGGCAGCAGCAGTCGGACACTTGAATTACCAAATACATTGTACATAGTTCCGAATTCTTCCACAAACAAATTTCCTTTCGTTACGCTTTACTTTTGCAATCTCCAAGCTGTGTTGTGCTGAAGCTGACTACAGCACTTTCCCGCGTAAAAATAGCCAATCAAAGCAGTTATTTCAGCTTCGCACATGCGCATAACTGTCTACATTTTTCATGTGGAGCTTTGAGTAGCACAACGAACCCCCTGAGGCACCAAAGAAGGCACGAAGACTAAACACTTTATAACGCGTCATGAACATAACAACGGGAAATTGTCAAATGGCAGATCAAATACTATGGTGGTATTACAAATACATTATTTGAGCCAAAATTATCATTGTGCTGTAGCACTGTAGCACATAAGGACGGGCCGCCCCTGGACTATAGGTATATAAAGTGAATAATTTACATTTAAATATACAATGAATAAAGAAATTACAATATTTAATTTAGATTTTTTATGTGTACGTCTTACGGAAGAAAAGTTACCAAAATAGATTCAACACTCGGAAACTTGAGCGTTCAAAGGTAGATCATATAAAAAGATTAGCTTATGACATAAAAAAGTAAATAAATTAGAAATGAAATCAGTCTATAAAAACATGAGAAATAACTGTGAAAGGAGAAGCCATGTATAACGAAAGAGACACCAGATTTACCAAGAAGGTTATAAAATACCCACGTGTAGGCTGAAAAAATGTACGAAAATATAACGGAAAAATATGACGAAACAGACTTTTAAACATATTATTTTATATCTCACGTTTTAAAGTAATTGACGTCCTAATTTAATTAATGGTTGGTACTCTAATATCTTATCACACATTTTATCAACAGTAATTTCACTAGAGGTTTCGATTTTATCGATAAATCTGCGAGTGAAACACGAGCAGATTTATCTAGAGAAAATCAAAACTCGAGTGGGATTTAATTGACTATTATACGATTAGAAGAAAGTATATAAAGATTAGAAGTAACGTAATACTCCATTACAATAAAATATTAATTGACTTACGAAAATACAAAACTGACTTCAAATTTGTACCATCTCAAAATTACAAATATTACGCTAGTAGATGGCAGTAGTATGTTATGGTTAGCTATTTTCCTGTTATCAGTTGTGCCAACTATGGAATCTTCATTGAACTCTGTGGACGGTTACTAGTCAAGAAGGCTTTGTTGATTCAATTTCATTTTTATTAAAACAGTTGCATTCTACTTCAATTATCCGGATCCCAGTAATCAACGTCACTTTACAGATGACTTTCAATAAATCTTTGTATTAAACAATCTCTGATACGTGACTATCCATAATATCATATAGCAGAAGCTATAACAAACATAACCTAAATAATATAAACAAGTGTTAGAAAAGTTTTAATTAGGGATGATGAAATAAACAAGAAAAGTTTTAATTAAGGACGATGACATAACAAAATAAACATGAATAATTTCATGAGGAATAATTATTGAAAGTACAATTTTTAAATTTGAATGTTTTAGTGGTTGGTGGTTCAGTTGATGTTATATTGGACGTGTGCGTAAAAGAAATGGATACATGGTTTATTCTTCAACTTATTCAGGATTTCCGAATGGTGGTATTTATTTGTAAATAGGGTTTCAGAGGAAATGCATAGCTGTGACCAGTGATTCTTGTTCTAGAATGCCAGTGCAAGTCATATTTGAAAGTGCTGTGTATCGACTGGAGTGGTTTGTAATTTTCTGTTTTTTTTTTTTTGACGTTCAGACCAGAGCAGTTTGAAATGCTGGCAAACAAAGAAACAAATGCTAGGGTAGTGATAAAAATAAACAAATGCTAGGGACGCGATAAAATTAAACAAATGCTAGGGACGCGATAAAATTGTGCGATAAGCAGCCATGATTGGTTGAAAGACGTCCTTTCGTACCGTTTTATTGGTCAAAAGTAGTGTGATGTAGTAAAACTGTAATAGTCACTTACAGATACCAATTAAACGTATATTTCAAGATTTAGAATTATTTTCAATCCTAATTCTGGAGAAAAGTAGGAAAAAATGAAGATAAATTTTCCGATTACAAATACCAAACAAAATTGTGGATATGATAAATTGGAAACTGTGTACACAGTGAGAGAGCAGTTGTCATACCGTTCTATACATAGAATTCACAACAGCTGTGATATATGAGCATTACATTGCATGAAGGATAGTGCTGAGTTCGAGACCCGACACTGACACGCACTTCGTCAGAATAGTGACGCCGCGGTCATTCCCATGTTAACAGGACAGGACAGAAACCACCAAGGTAGCATTTACATTATGCGATTAAACGCTTTCAGCAGCTGTTAGTAACAAAACCTCGACTGCCAAATTCAACAGAACATGCATTAACTTGAACAAGCAGTAACGAAACATACAGAAATGCTGGCAAACAGTGTGGAAAAAAAATTCTCTGTCTGGAAAGAGAGCACTAACGTTGATAATTATCATCGCCACTAAATTCAACTTCACCAGATATCCGAGATCAATATTTGAGGTCCCAGTTTCCAAAATCCGTCTTATCGCCTTTTTTGGACGAAATTTTGTCAGCAGTAGTTTATAAATCTACTCAACTTTTCTCTTCATTCTTTTGACAAATAATAATAATAATAATAATAATAATAATAATAATAATAATAATAATAATAATAGTAAACTGCCCCACCCTATTGACAATAGCCCTTACGAACTCAGTATATCCTCAAAAAAAATTATTATACATATGTAAACATAGATATTAAATTTTAAAGAAGGGAAACAAAGAAAAGGGTGTGAAAAATTACAATTGCTATTAATGTGGCACCATGTAATTAATTAGGATTTGGCAGGATTTTTTTAACACAATTATCATAATGTCATCCCTCAGAGATGTTGGCAGAGCAAACTGCCGACGAAATTCTTCGAAAAAAGCTGGTATAGTCCCTCGAGCACCTATGAGAAAACCGAATACCTCAACGTGAATTAAGGCATATTTCAGCTTGAAATAGTTGACTGTAGGCTCATAGATCGACTTCTTCTCCAGGTGGACCTCGGCTGACTGATGACATTCTACTTCAAAACGTATCGTGGGGTCCACAATGATGCCCTGTTTAGTGTCAGCATTGTACGCTCAAATATCTACTCGTCTCGTTGACCCATTTTCAGCTAGACAGGAGATTTCGTCTTCTACTATCCAGCCCTTATTTCTTAATGTGGCAGCAATTTTGGATCGTACAAGATGATGTCTAGAGTTCCTCAAGAGCAATCCCTGTTCACAGAATCCCAAGACGTGTGCTAAAGTTTCAATCTCCGGGCAGCCATGTCTGCACCGGGTACCGTCGAGAGATCTGCCGGGAACGGGAGGAACAGCTGCTAAATTTGCTGTCATTTTCAGGCTAGATATCCTTCACTAGTCGAAAGTCCTTTCTTGTTTGCAATCCAACTGTTGGAGGCTGTTACATCGCTATACATCTCAACACCTTTTCCCCGTCCTGAAAGTGTCTTCCATGATTCATATTCACGACCTCTCAATTCTTCTCGAAAATTTCGAATTGTAGCTTTAGTAAAGTTTTCGGGAAAAGAAAGGCAGAGGGAATCACACTACTACGTTAAAAATCTATGACTGTTCCAAAAGACTTCTAATCCATTAGTGGGTCGGTTGTAAACCCACCTTGTTCATATTATTTCCATTAACCGCCTCATTCTCAAGCAACCATACTAGATTTTGATGATTATTCCATAATGTTCTTTATCCATGCGTATCTTGTTTAAGAGAAGAATTTGGTTCTTATTTAAAAATTTATGAACATGAATCCCAGTGAAATAAAAAATATGGAAGGTATTTCATTTTTATAGCTATCAGCAATGCGACAGTTACAAAATAAAGCTTGTTATACGAGCCTAGCATAAGTTTTCTTGGTGCTTCATTGTGGTTTAATAATTGAAATTTTAAAGACAAGCATCAGCAAATTCCTGTTTTCTATTAACACTTTAAATTATTACTTTACATTCAGTTCAAGAGACATTCTATTTCACTTTTTATCTACAGAATGAAACAAAAGTCTGGAACCATATAAATATCTTCCATATGCTTGATTTTCGATTACTACGGGTGTTACCAGTATTTGTAAGACCAAATGCTCTACCAGTGACACATTCGTTTCTAGCCCTATCTCAAAAGCCGCCATTTTGGATGCAATTTTGAAATTTTAAATGGAAAGGGGATCATGTAGGTACTCAAAATCATGTGAAATTTTCTGAAAAAAAAAAAAAGAACAATGGTGCAACCCGTTTTGAGATATCTATCATCGTTTTCAAGTTATTTAAAGATAACTGTAATAATAACACAAACATTAGTTACTGCATCTACATGGTACAGTACTAAGGATGTTTTGGAAAAGGTATTATTATGCAATTTTGGTAATTAACTTTTCCTTCTTTACTATTTGGTTAACCTGTGACAGTTTCAATGCATTGTTGTGATTATTTGAAGCTTTCCTATAACACATTTCTTGATTTTCGTGGTGGCATTATCGAAATAGGAAAGAACTGATATCTTTCTTCATTCTGATGGGTTAAGCCACAGATAAGTTGCAGCAGACTTCAATCGCCGCCACCCTGAACGTGAACCTATCAGCCACAGTAGTGTAGCAAAACTTATTAATAAATTTAAAGTCACAGAAAATGTAGCTGATAAAAGGTGAAGTGGACGTCCGAAAACGGCAAAAGATGAATTGTCGTCGATTACGATTTTCCCCAAACTTCCCGATTAAATGCACATAATTACGAAAGGAACACGGGCCTTCCCTTAAATTGTTAAGCGTTCTAAATTTTCTCAGATCTTGAGAAAGACTCTTTTTTCATAATAGCAATGAACCAGCTGTATCCTAACACGTGATGATATAATCATCATTTGAAACTTAAAATTCTTGTGGTAGTACTAATAAAATCATTTGTTTCAATCAACAAAATGGTAATTATTGAAAAGCAAATGGTAACAAATGAAAAGCTCCAGTGTTTGCCGAACATAGTGATTTTTTCTGCCTCAAATATTATATTTATACAGTTCTGAAGGAACTTTTGAATGAACTTACATATTCAAATACATTTCATAGAGTTATTCGACGGTAACCTGTGAACCCAGTTACCCTGTTTCTTTCTTTTTTACTATATTTCGTATCGTACAAAGGTAAACTACTAAAACAGTAAAAAAAGATTACTTCGATATGCCTACATATTTACAATAATTCAGTTTTAGTTTCTTAGAGGAACTCAACCTTACATAAGTTGTTACGCTGTTTGGTGGATCTCAAAGCTTCAGATGGCAGGAATAGAAGCCATGTTCTACGGAACTGCATAGAAACGTAAAGAAAGAAAACCACACTCAGACCAAGAAAGCATTACAACAGCTATTCAGTTTCCATGTTTTCCAACGCCAGTTTTACGTTTCAAAATAAGATTTTATGTTCTTCTCACGACGTTCTTTGCCGTAAAAGTAATGACGACAATGACAGATGATAGAGCGAAAATTAAATCTGGGTTGATTGTGCGCTAGAAGATGGAAGAACTGTATTCTTTAAGTATATATTTCACAGTGTGATTCGGAAGTAAGTGTAAAATCTTTAGAGATATAACGTAGATGTAAAATAAAATAAAATATCCGAGATTTCTTAAAATGAAAACGCTACATTACAGAGTTACTGTACAAAGAACCAGTACCACGCATAAAGTGTTCCTTCTGTTATATGGCTTATTAACTTCTAACATCAATAACTAATTAATTTATGAATTATTTTAATTATTAGGCCTATTTAAGTGCAGGCTATCCAAACAACATAGGACGTGCAATAGCGTCGCGGTCAAGGTGTAACGCTGCAAAGCCGGAAAGTCGCGGGTTTGGGGTTATGAATTTTCTCCAATGATCATTATAATCCTTCCGGCACACTATGGCTGTAGAGTTACTCAGCCTATAACATAGCGGTTGGCAAATGTAGTACATTTAGTACAAGTAGAACGTGACTTCTCAAACCCCACCCTCTAGTTCACCTGCACCGGAAGGTTTAGCTTACAAGGTGAATGAGGTACGATCACTGTACAACGGCTGAAGGTATGAAATGCCCAATGGTTGAGCTGTTTGGACTTTTTCCATTGCTAATTTTCAAAATTGTAGCACAACGCTTCGAAGAGTGGGTCTCTCTTCGTCGTCAGGTGAAAACCTACTGTGGGGATCGTTACAAACACCTAGCCCAGTGATGTCAAAGCAAGTTCATTTTTCTGACCTTGACGTCGTGCGCGGGCATCAAGCGCTAGGAATGGAAGGAAAAATAAGCAGCCTGTTGGATTAAGAAAACAGTGGTGCACAAACTTCAAACGGAACGTGAAATTTTATGTCGTTATTTTTATATGGCGTCTTTCTATTTGATATTATCCATATTTATTTATTTATTTATTTATGCCTATAACAGGGCAAGCCCCAATTATAATAGAGAGTACAGATATTCGTTTACAAAAAATAAAAAACATAGATAACATGGAAAAAAAAGAGATGAAACACATACAAGTGTAAATACAAATTAAAATGGAAAATGAGAAAAGGAAAGAAAAAGAAAAAGAACAGACAAATAGATACTACCTAAATAAGAGATACAGATATAGATACAAAATAAAAAATACAAAATAAAATACATGAAAAATAGTTAAATATAGATATCATAGCCAAAAATGTAAAATGTAGTTATAATTGGTAAATTACAGAGTAACAAATAGCAAATTTATATATAATAAACAACCTTCAGTATATTAATAAGAAAATGTTTGTATTCCATGTAAGAAATGCAGAAATCTAGATCCCATGTTTTACATATTTCATTGAAATTTGAACACATTTTTAACACTAGTGAATTTTTATGTGCTGAAGTGTTTGGTTTTTTTATAATATAACAATTGACGATTTCTTAAATGTGATGTTCTAGCGTTAATCTGGATTTGTGATAATATTTCGCTATTACATTGTATGTAAAACAAAAGTATTTACACCAATTTCTTAATATTGCAGTTGTGTTTTAAACGTTAATAACATAATAAATAGTTATGAAAGAATATTCACATAAATTTCATACTGTACTGCAATTATACTGTACTAGGTAAATGAAACACATCATTCATAAAGAAAGCGATATCCCCCACCCCAAAAAAAAGATTGAGTATGACATAATAAGTTGGAATTGATGTTGATGGTATATTTAGCATTATAAGAGTAATCAATGAACTAATCAAAACAAGATATTAGTACAAAGCAAAGTTACCTAGATACTGTATATGTTTTAAGTGTAACTAATATTCCATAACAAAACTCTTGTTGCATTATGCTTTTAAGGTGATACTGGTGCGTAACTTCCTATCATCAAATATTAAATTATTTTCTCGAAATCTGCTGAAGCTATAGGACTGACGTTTTTACAACATATGGGCACATATCTTTTGCTTATGATGTGATAGTAGTTGCTTCGTTATTTCATTTCCTTACAAACATTAATTTTCCATGCGAATATTTACAAAATTTGTAATACACTATCTTCAGTAATACGTATTTACGATATATTACATTTACGAAAACATTATTTGAGAACCTGTAAGATTACTAAATAAATAGGCCTATATCTGATAATTTCAGCTTTCTATAAAAAAGTTGAAAAAAAATATTCCTTTTGAATAATAAAAAAAACTTGTGAAAAATGAGCATTAAAATTAAAACTTACCTTCTTATAATGCAATTATACTTCTCAGACAAATCTAACAATTAAAATGTATACAGTTTTAATAAGTTCTCTTCCTTTTGTCCATTGAATCAGTACTGGCCATCCCTGTATATAGCTCGACCAAGCGGCGTATACTACGTCACTCGTCTATCTCTTTCCTTTCCGCTGTAAAGCATTCAGGCTCTCCTAGGCTCTAAAGCGCGCGCTGGTGCCTATGGGCATCAATTGACATGCCTAAGCTAGCCTGTCTGACTGAGCTAACGGAAGATTGAGATTATTTAATTATAGGCTTCAGTAGTAGGTGTACTTGAACACCTTCTTCTTTGATAATTGATAGCAAAATATCAGAAAATGTTAAACTTGGTTAATGTCGTCATTTTAGGAGATCATGTACGCAGTTTTTAGTGTTTTCTATGATAGTAAATTGATTCGATTTTGAGTATGAATGTATTTTGCAACCATTGTTTTCTGACTCATTTAGAACGAAATGTAAACGTAGTTTGGAAGGAGATAAATAAATATAACAATACCAAAGATATTATCTGAGGAAATAAAGATATCCAATGCTGAAAGAAATACAAAATAGACCTACAATGTCATAATTCCACGAAAGCAACTCCACGATTCTATATGGGTGAGGCACCGACGCATTCCACGTCGAGTTTTCTATTTATTAAATTTATGCCAAAATAATTACTCAAAGACTAATAAGATTTTCAAAGGCAATTTAAAATTAATAAAACTGGTTTATTAAAAACAGTTAATTAAGGACTACGTATTTTCATTGTCGCAAATAATAGGTGAATATGAAGAACACGATCCCGACACACGAGTATGCGGTCTTTATTAACTTTAAATGAAAGACAAAGCTGACATAATAAATTATGGTGTAGGCTATACTGTAAAAATATTCATTAACAATTTTTGTGATGAAAAGGTCTACACAAAACTAATAATACACACAAAAAACACCCATTTCATTTTATTTTCTTACTTGGTTATTTATTTGACGACACTGTATCAACTCCTGGGTTATTTAGTGTCGATGGAATTGGTGATAGCGAGATGGTATTTAGCTAGATGAGGCCGAGGATTCGTCATACATTACCTGACATTCGTCTTACGGTATCTGAAGTTTGATTACTGTAATATGCAGCTGGTATTGTATTGTATTGTATTTATTAACATTCCATGGTATTCATGCATTGCTTACAGCTAGAATATGGAACAAGTCAAAAAACTTAATACTATTATAAAGTCTTAATTTATAGTCACAGTCTAGATGAAATATATACAGAAGAGATTTACAATATAGTCTACTAGTACAACACAAAGTTTTAGAATCAATTTCATGAAGTGTTATTGAATGTCATGAATTCACCTACAGAATAGAAGGCGTGAGATATTAGGTACTTCTTTAATTTGGCCCTAAATTATTTTATGTTTAGAGTTTCATTTTTTATATCGATAGGGAGGCTATTAAAAATGTTTACTGCCATATAACGAACTCCTTTTTGATAGCACGATAGACTTGCCGATGGAGTATGAAAGTCATTTTTGACGTGTATTTATGCTATGAACTGTTGAATTAGTTACAAAGTTTTCACGATTACATACGAGGTAGATTATTAATGAAACGATATACTGACAAGTCATGGGCATTATTTGTAGTTTTTAAAAATAGTTCTACACGATTCCCTAGATTTGGCACCTACTATTAATCTATCTGTGGAATTTCTCCAGAATATTATTCCAAAACTCATTACCGAGTGGAAGTATGCAAAGTATATTGTTTTTAAGGTATTGATATTTAGTATTTTTTGCATAGATCTAATAGCAAAATAAGCTGAATTTAGTTTGGGGGTAATTTCTTTAATATGATTTTTCCAATTTAACACGTCATTATTGATTTTTAAGCCAAGAAATTTGGTTGTTGTTGTTTCTAATAGGGATCTATTGTTAACTATTGCGCTAGAAATTTGCGACGTTGAATTTGGACAGGATTTAAATTGAATTATGTTAGTTTTGTTACAATTTAATACCAATTTATTGACTGAGAACCAGTCGGCAATGTATACAATGAAGGGGGAAAGGAACTGGCCACACTACCTCATTATCTCCTGACCTAGTTGCCTCATGAATGATGTCTTATTGGTGTCACTTGTGGGATCCAGACCTGTCTTCGGAAAGTTGACTAAACAACATCATCTTACGGTTAGGTAAAACCTCGGAAAAATCCCAACTAAGTAATCAGCTCAAGCGGGAACCGAACCACTCCCGAACAAAACTCCGGATCAACAGGCAAACGCCCTACCGCCTGAGCTACGCCGGTGATCAGCATTTTATTCGGTAAATAAGTACTGCAGATAAAAATCATAGACAGTACGAAAATGAAATTCTTGAACGCTTGTGGGGCGTAATTAAATTGAATTGAAAGAGAGGGGAAGTGGGAGGAGAAATTAAAACTGTGCGCGAAAACAAAGGGAGTTGCAAAGGGAGTTTGGTGCTGAGAATATGTGAGCTCCAAGCTTGTTGACCACTTGTCTCACTCCGGGTTACGCTGCTCCACTGAAGGAGATATAGAACATTTTGAAGAAGAACAACCGAAAACGAACGTAACCTCTTAGGTACCACATACGACAGGGAGGAGGTTATTGGAGAGGGCGACGGACTCTGCTCGTATGGACCTGCCCTTGCTCTCGGGCCTTGAGCGTGGTGGATATACAATGAATGCTCTTTTCTCTAGTGAAATGCATTGAAAAAATTCAATTTTAAAATATTATAAAACTACGTATACTGATCGTGAATATGGACGGCAATGTAGGCCTACTCATAAACAGTAAGATAGGGGAAATGGAGGTGGATTCTTCCTCTTTTTTAGACGACACCACTTTCCATCTTTGTCTATCAGAGGTTTCCGTCTTGTTTAATCAGACGTTGTGCAGTAGAAACATCAGCAATTTCAATAGATACTTTGCTTTAAATATAATTATTTCCTAAGACAGGGAACTTGGTGGGACGAGGAACAGTTCATCGACAAATTTCTTCTGAAGCTCTCTCATTTACAGTGTTTTTTCATGTCGAAAAATACACAGAACGGAAACTGGATTTACATCTTCTTCGAAGGAAGTCACGATATAAATGTTATTGATCTTTAAAAATTCCATCGCCTTCGACTGACAAGCAAACGTTCTGATGGGAGAAGATAAAGAAGTTAAATTTGTTTCTTCCACCATGTTAATAAAGTCAAAACAAGTGCTTATACAAATTTTGGCCACTCGACCGCAATTACGAGGCCGTCCAGAAAGCGATTTTCCCTGGGGCCGTTTACAGAAAAAGCACAACTGCATGGAAATATTTATTGAAACAGATATAGCAATTGTTGCGCTATTTGTCAACATATTCCCCATTGGAATTGAGACATCTGTCATACCATGGGATCAATTTTTGTGTCGTAGAAGTCAGCCGCCTCAGATCGGAACCAGCGTTTGACTGCGTCTGCACCTCTCTCTGTGGATCCCATGATATGAGAAATGTCTCAATTCCGATGGAAAATATGTTGAAAAATAGCTCAACAATTGCCGCGTCTTTTCAATAAATTTGTTCAATGAAATTACCTTTTATTTTCTGTTAACTAACCCTGGCGAACTTATTTTTTACGGCCCTCGTAATTGCGGTCGAGTGGCCAAAATTTGTATTAGCACTTCTTTTGACATTATTAACATGGTGGAAGAAAAATTTTAACTTCTTTTATCTGCCCCCATCACAACGTTTGCTTGTGAGTTTAAACCTATGAATCTCCGATTTAATAACAATAAGCACAGCAACCATTACACCACAGAGAACGAGATCAAATGACTTTGGCATGATACTCTTAGAGATAAAAGATATAATTAAGACATCCAATCTTCAGAATTTAATATTAATATTACAAAAGTAAATGACTTACATAAATAAGTTGTAGAAAGACTATGAATTCCGTTGCACTATGTCCATATAAAACGACAGACAAAGGAAATATGTCCATCAAGTGATTAATGAATTCTGATTTATGTAAACGGAACAAACTGACGACCTCTTCACCGTAATTACCTTCATCATTCTTCACAGACAGGGTCATTTCCACCATTATGTCCTCAATCTTAGGAGGCTCTGTACCAACACTAGACATTCAGTAGTGGAATATCCTGATTGTGAGGTCGTGAATACATTAAGCTGTCGCTTGAGACAATGTAAGACAAACAAGCCACCGATGTAGTCTCGGGTAATGACTCTGACTGGTGATCCGAGATTGTACTCGGACGTGGATTCAAGTCCCGTTTGGATTTTTTCAGGTTTTTCCAAACTGCAAGGTGAATTCCTTATGGCGAGTCCTCGCACTCATTTCGTTATTAGTCCAGGCCGTACTAGCATACTTGATGTTAGTCGCGTCGCATGAGCAGATGGTCATACAAATAAAGGTGTGTATGCACTCGTGGGGTGGACTATCTGCTGTGGGCACGAAGAAGTTTAGTAGACTACAAGTTGTTCCTCAAATAGGTAGTCAAGGCTAAGTTGCACATCCCTGTTAGGTTCATAACTTGAAGTATAATCCGCCTGAAAAATCATTGCAAACGGCAGGTAGAGTAAGCTTGAACATAAACATGCGATCGATACTGCATTACGTCACCCTGTTCTGACGTACTATGCACAGTGCTGCAGTAAATAAATGCCTCAGTTCAGTTCGTTCAGTCTGCTAGTCGGTATCGGAAGTGTGTGTGTACACAAGAGCGAATGGAAACTCCGCCGAGACACTCGTCACGCGAAGTCTTACACTCGCAAAGCAGAAATATTATATACAATGTGCTAAAATTTTGTAAAGAAGAGAAAAAGAAAGGTCTTATCATTCCATTAACGAACGCTGTGAAAAGAACAGCAACGGCGGTGGGGAAGAGTGAAAAAACAAAACATACTATAGCTAAGGAGGTGAAGAAGCAAAGCGCATCGGAGGACAATTTTCAACTCCTAGTGAAAGCCGCCCACATCCAAAGAAATTTGTACTTGATGATTTTGAAAAACTGTGTCATCCGCAGAACTTTTTTGGAGTTTTATGAGAAGAGTAAAGAAATTCCGACTCTACGCAAGCTTCTGAATGCTGTTAAGAAAAAGATACAGTTTAATGATGGAAAAGATACATTCTGGAGCTGTGAGTTTTGAAACAAATGACCGCACAATCAATAAGCGAAATCAGCAAATAAGTGTGGACAAAATGCTGCCAACCTGTTAAACATATCGAAGACGAATATTGGCGTCGTGACGCGTTAATGGAAGAGGAAGTAGAAAGGGTAGTAAAAAATGTAGGCATTGTGATTAGTGATGAAGAGTGTAAAGAAGATGAGATGGATTGTGATAGGCCAGGTAGGAGCACATACACAGCAGACGAAGGAAGTCCAACTGATAGTGCAGATGAAATTGAGACCTCTGCCACGGGCATACATGTACTTCTGGAATAAAGTATGTTTATATACCGTACATGACAGAAAAAGTAAATTCAACTATTGTATTGGTAATTGTATTTATGTTCATAACAGCTGTTGACGTTTTTATTGTCAGACTGTCCAAACATTTCTCCAGCTGACTCGCCACGCATCGAGACTGAGCGGATCGCATTCGCAACACACAAGCGCCCTCATCTGAAAACTGCAATGTTTCATCAGACGGGTTATAACATTAAATATCTACATATCTACATATTTAGAGAACAACATATGAATAATTTTAATAAATTATTTACCAACAGTAATCTCACTAGAGGTTTTGATTTATCTAGAGAAAATCAAAACTCGAGTGGGATTTAATTGACTATTACACGATTAGAATTAAGTATATAAAGATTAGAAGTAACAAAGTACTCCAATACAATAAAATATTAATTGACTTACGAAAATACAACTGTCTTCAAATGTATCATTGTACCATATCAACATTACGCTAGATGGCAGTAGTATTTTATGATTATGTTTTCTTGTTATCAGTTGTGCCAACTATGGAATCTTCATTGAACTCTGTGGACGGTTACTAGTCAAGAAGGCTTTGTTGATTCAGTTTCATTTTTATTAAAACATTTGCATTCCACTTCAATCATCCGGATCCCAGTAATCAACATCACTTGACAGTTGATTTTCAATAAATCTTAGTATTAAACAATCTCTGATACGTGACTATCCATAATATCATATAGCAGAAGCTATAACAAACATAACGTAAATAATAAAAACAAGTGTTAGGAAAGTTTTAATTAGGGATGATTAAATAAACAAGAAACGTTTTAATTAACGAAGACGAAATAAAAAATAAATAATTATTGAAAGTACAATTTTCAAATTTGAATGTTTTAGTGGTTGGTGGTTCAGTTGATGTTATATTGCACGTGTGCGTAAAAGAAGTGAACTCGTTTATGTACATGGTGTATCCCTCAACTTATACAGGATTTCCGAATGGTGCTCTTCATATATGACCAGTGATCTTTATTAATTCTTGTTCTTGAATGCCAATGCGAGTCATATTTGAAAGTACTGTGCTTCGACTGGAGTGGTTTGTAATTTTCTGTTTTTTGACGTCCAGACCAGTGCAGTTTGAAATGTTGGCAAACAAAGAAACAAATGCTAGGGTAGTGTTAAAAACAAATGCTAGGGACGCGATAAAATTAAACAAATGCTAGGGACGCGAAAAAATTGTGCCATAAGCAGCCATGATTGATTGAAAGACGTCCTTTCGTACGGTTTTATTGGTCAAAAGTAGTGTGACGTAGTAAAAGTGTAATAGTCTATATAACTTATCTAGTTGACTTTCTAAGTAAATGTTTTTCCCTATCTCTATATTCTATAAATGATTGTACCATGAAAAGACGGGTGTTTGTGTACTTAAAGAACTTCAAACGTTAAACATTTGAAAATTCCTTACAGTAGGATGTTTTTTCCTTGAATTTTTTTCCTCTCTGGTAAAGTCAATTTTGCCGCCCGGTTTTGTTTGTGACGTGCTGGATATCTGTAGCATCCTTGTTTTCCGTTAATGCAATATTTCTCTTATTACAGGGCTATTAAAAAAGGAGCAGATTTCAAATATCTATTTCTTCCAAACTAGAAAAGACAGAAACACAATTCCAACGTTCCAACGTTCCTGGACAGAGAAAGATTCAATGTTGTATGCATTCAATATGAGCACCATGTGTTACACGACAAATATCAAAACGGTGGCTCATTTCTTGCCACACACGAATCAGCTGGTCTCTAGTTATCGAATTCACAGCTTCAACAATTCGATGTCGCAGACTTTCAAGAGTGTCAGGCATAGGGGGGGGGATAAAAACACGGTCTTTTAAGTAACCCCACAGATAAAAATCACGAGTGAGGTCTGGAGACTTGGGAGGCCACCGGCGATGAAATTGATCTTCTCCTCTCCTCTCCTCTTCCAATCCAACGTCCTGGAATGATGTCATTCAGGTAACGTCGGACGTGGTTAGAGAAATGAAGCGGAGCACCATCTTGCATGAAGATGAAGTCATCTGAATCATCTTCAAGTTGAGGAAATATCCAGTTTTGAAGCAGATGGTGTTTCAGAACTAGCCAAACCGTTGATTGTGGAATGTTCAGTTCTCTGCTTGCGCGAGCTGTGGATTTTTTTGGGTTCTTTTCATAAACTGTACGAATACGCTCGACATTTTTATTCGAAGTGCGTGGACGTCCCGTGCTTTTCTTTGCAGATGCAACCATCTTGTACGAATTTTCGATGTCACAGATAAATCTGCTTATGACGAGGCGGTTGTTTATTAAACTGACGGCGAAAAGCACGTTGAACTTCAATAATGGACTCTAGTTTTGCTAATTGCAGCACACAAAATGATTTTTCCTGTTGTGTCGCCATTTTACTACAGACAATCAACAGCGCCAATGCGGCCGCGCATGACAAACAACAGCGCCAATGCGGCCATGATTGGAACTTCTACCCGGACTGTTCAAAATTTAAACTTTCGTCTGTCCAGGAACGTTGGAATTGTGTTTCTATCTTTTGTAGTTTGGAAAAAATAATTATTTGAAATCTGCTCCTTCTTTTTGAATAGCCCTGTGTATTATATTAGTACTAGTGGCTTGTGCAGCAAATGCTGGAAACTAAGTTCATTAGACGTTCAAATAAACATTTTTCAGATTTATCAGAATACCAGACATTCGGAGAGTTATTTGCTTCCATAACAATGAAAGATACTCTCTCTCGAGCCAATACTGAAGAGAATCATGCATATAAATATCTACACCACACCGCCATTAAATATATGAAAAGACCCAACCCCACTTGATTATAAGAATATTTGATTTTCAATAATATTATTATCTTACGTAAGTTTTATAGCTTTCAGTAACATATACTATATATACTATATAGCCACCACTCAGTAAAATATAGAAATCAAAATCTAATTTAAGTTGTTCTCTACATCTACTTATATAACCCCAAAACTTTTCACTTTCATATCATCAATATAGCATTAATATGTATAATTAATGAAAAATAGTCACATCATGGCATTAACTGCAATAATATTTCATTTCTAATGGCAATTATGTCATCAAACCACCTCAAGTTTTGTAGTTTTTAATATCCAACACACAACTGTACCCAGAAAATTACACAACACAGAATCGAACCTCTAAATTATTTTTAGTAAGTTAAGTTTTTAATAACCAATTTCATTTGAGCTCTAAATATATCAGCATTCTTGCAGATCATGGCCTTCGTGTAATATTGTTTACCGTAGTATGTGTTTTGTTTTATTCTGAAATGCAACACGGCCGACATGACGCTCTCTTCTCTTCTCCTTTAAAAAAAAAAGCCAAGGGTATATCAAGTCGGCCGTGAATGCTATTAGCTAGTTCTCAAAACTGACGACAGATGGATTTTGTAAAATAGGAAAATTATGTTTAAAAATTGACATTTCACTGAAAACTACTATTATTCCGAAAAACTTTGAGTTCCAAGCATCAAAATGAGGGGTCATTCATTAAAGTGCGTCGAGCCGTTTTCCCGTAATATCCATTACCAGTTAAAATTTTATATATATATATATATATATATATATATATATATATACAGACAGACAGACAGACAGACAGACAGACAGACAGACAGATAGATAGATAGATAGATAGATAGATAGATAGATAGATAGATAGATAGATAGATAGATACATAGATAGATTACAATGGGCCTATTTATTTGCGTTTTCGTCCTCTTGTAACTGAGCGACAAATTTTGCACTGAATTGTTTTATTTCCATTTCCTTCACAATATTTTACTTAATATTTATTCATTGGAGCATATTGTTTCCGCTGTACGTATGCACTGAATGACTGAACTCTCGGTACCTTCACATAACACCGCAATCTGTGATTGTCTTATGGTCAGTGTAAACAGGGACTGCATGACATAAACTAGTAGTCACAACCCTATGTGCACAAAACTTTTGTTTTTGTTTGGGTTCCGAAACCGCCAGCTCTGCTTATTACCAATACAACCCATGTTAGATAACCGCGTAGTTGATACAATGTTGTTAAATGACGGATAAAATACAGTAAAAAATACATATACTCAGTCCATTTGGGAAGAAGACTGTCACAGTCTGTATATTTTGCAACAAGAGCGACGCTAATTGAGAACAGAAACATTGAAAATTCCAAGAAGGTATTAAGTAAGAAATTCTACAATTATATATGTAACCGCAGGCAAGCAGATGACAGAATTGAAAGAGCTTCGGTTACTCGGGCCAAATAAAGAAAAGAAAAGCACTCTCCTAATGGCTCTTGTACGCAAAGAGGTCTCTTTAGAATCGTCGTTAATATAAACGTACAAGCTGAGTAATATGCCGTTATTGTAGCAATATTCTACATCTTAATGTTATTACTATCAGACTTACTAACGGCTAGGATAATGCGTCAGGAACTTTATGAAAATGGCCGTTGTTTCAGCTGATGTCTGCATTTTTACGTCTCCGCACAGCTCACTCCCATCTTTCTTAGTACAAAAACCCTCTAGAAGTGTTCTTGATGCGAAATAAGTTTTTTGTGCAGATATTCTCCAGAAGACGCGAACTTCAACTGTTATCGAGTAAAATGGAATGCTTTTTTCTTCTTCTTCTCAAAAACAACAATGTTTTATAGAGGAAATGGAGAAAAGCGTATGTACCACCACAAAATATAAATAACGTGAGCATCTGAAAGTGGCTTGTAACAAATTATATCCGTCCAAAAGTATTAAAAACTTTGAAAGGAATTTCGAGATAAAGGTTAAAACTGGGGGGGGGGGGGGAAGAAAAGAAAGAAAGGAGAAAATGGAAGATGGGCTGCGTTGGAATGCGACCTAATTTGTAGTCCTGCTTAAAGGAGATGTGCCACGAGACTTATCGATCCGGACGAGGACTACGCCGCGGATCCCTGTTCGATCCCCGATGCTAATGCACTGTTTCAATGTAACAACAGGACGTATAATCTGGAGCAGTGTGTGATATACCTCACAGAGATTTATATGGAGAGCACGTGGATCGGGGACTGACCTAACCCAAGTGTTCAAACGTTTGGCAACCCCTCCCAACTCGTGTTAATAATGACCAACACACGCTCTCCGCCGTCGCCAAGGTATTTCAGGGGTTGGGAGCCTCACAAAAACTTCACTACTACAGTACTATGCCATTTACACAGTTTCTCGACATTAGAAGAACCTGTTAGAACAAAGCGTCTTGTAACACGCTGACACAGTTTGCCGTCTTTTCATTCCGAAGACCGAAGTTCAAATGAAATTGTGGTACAAAAATACAAATAAAGGATTCTCAAGGTATTCTTTTACACAAAATGTATCTTTTTCAGATACTTGTAACTTCTACTTGTTTATGTATTTCTAACTTTGCTTTATGTGCAATAACTTTCTAGCGAGGTTTTTATTCTTTACTAGCCATACCCGTGCGCTCCGCTGCACCTCTTAGAAATAAATATAAAGTAATTACATAATTAAAATAGGACATTTGATCCAGGGAACATTCGTGTTTGATAGAAGAATAAATCGTTTAATGTGTTACTTAATTTAAATTGTATTTAAATAATTAAAGCGGTCATTTTGGTCCAGAGAGCAATCATTTGGTGCAATGACAATTCCTTTAACATGTTTCTTAATTGTTATTACATGCAACCATAGTTCAATGAAGATTGACATATCATTTAATTTTAATGTATATACTTTATATTACTTGCTATATGTTTTAGAAGTTACTGTAATAACATTGTAGAATTATGTCCATCTAGAGAAACTACATTTTTCAAAGGTGAAATAATAATTAAACAATTAATTAGCTTCCGATATTACCTCATAAAACACAGAAACATTCAAAGTAGTTACATAATTAAAACAGGACGTTTGATCCAGGGAACATTCGTGTTTGATAGAAGAATAAATCGTTTAATGTGTTAATTAATTTAAATTGTATTTAAATAATTAAAATGCGGTCATTTTGGTCCAGAGAGCAATCATTTGGTGCAATGACAATTCCTTTAACATGTTTCTTAATTGTTATTACATGCAACCATAGTTTAATGAAGATTGACATATCATTTAATTTTAATGTATATACTTTATATTACTTGCTATATGTTTTAGAAGTTACTGTAATAACATTGTAGAATTATGTCCATCTAGAGAAACTACACTTTCCAATGGTGAAATAATAATTAAACAATTAATTAGCTTCCGATATTACTTATAACAAACACAGAAACATTCTCTTACGCTATGTTTAATAGCTTCCGTCTGTTGTTGTCCAAGGCCCCTCATAGAGGAAGTCATTTGTTTTTATTTCAGTACAGCGCCTTAGATGGCGTTTGTTATTGTAATTTTAAAACTCATTTATCTCATTAAATATTAGTTCTATCAACATTTTGTATGGAATAAAACTTATCGGAAATTATTTTTAAAGAAACTTTTGTTATGTAATATTTTTCATGAAAATCAATAATAAGCGCGATATTTCGATTTATTTAATTCAGGCCCCCTTATAACCCCACTTTTAAATAAAGTATTTTGAATGCCATATAGCCTAAAATCTAAGTTACAACGAACTTAATTTATATTCCAATTTTCATATAAATCGGTTCAGCCATTATCGCGTGAACAGGTAACAAACATCCAGACAGACAGACAGACAGACATATAAACAAAAATTTAAAAAAAGCGATTTTCGGTTTCAGGATGGTTAATTATACATGTTAACACCAATTATTTTTGGAAAATCGAAAATAACCAGAAAAATTTTGGCTACAGATTTATTATTAGTATAGATTTACATTTGAAATGAATACATATGAATAGATACCTGAAATGAGCATATGTTCGTGCTCGGGTAGCCTACAGTCCAGTAGTCTACATAAATTTTACAGGGATCAAATAATAATGCTAATGATAGAAATAATAATAATGATAATAATGATAATAATAATAATAATAATAATAATAGAATAATCGTGGCGGAGATGATACAAAGATAGTAATACAAAATAATTCATTAATAATAATAATAATAATAATAATAATAATAATAATAATAATAATAATAATAATAATAATAATAATATTAGTAATAAAACAAAAATATTTACAATAACAAAATAAATACTAAGACGGATAAAATAAAATATAAAACCACTAGCGAGAGTTAACACAACTTAAATAAGCATATAATAACCGGAAAAAAAATGACGAACTCGAAAATCAACAGAAAAGTTCGTTGTATCGCAGACGACAGCAACCACCGTATTGACATTGTGTTATGCATTAATGGTAGTAGGGGGGAGCCGAAAGTCTACGTAACTGCCGTTCTCTTCGAATCTTCTCGTACAATTATGGGAAGTTAATGCTGCAGAAACAAAATGTCTATGAGTCAAACTGTTCATTATTACCAGGATAAATACAAATAATACTGAAATATATTAATCAAGTTTCAGTTATAGATCTCCCCTTTTATGCAAGAGGTATCATATCAAAAAATATTTTCTGCGAGATCGTGCGTATTTGCTTGTTTTCCGCACAGAACCAGTACGCGGTAAGTGTGAAATACCACATTCAGTATTCCCAACGTAACACACATAACAATTTCCCTCTTCTTACCGCTTAAACGCGACATTCATTTTACTGCTTTAGGCTTTTAACATATTATTTTTAGAGACGTTTAACATAGTAATAATTATAAACTGGAAAATTACCACTGCAATTTCCCCTAAATTGCAATGTTAATTATTGTTTTTAAATATTTGCAAAAATTAAGTAAAGTCTACTACTCCACGAAACTTATTGCACTCCTGATACAAGTAACATTAAGGAAGCCGTGAAAAAATCAACTAGATTCGAGATGCGGATGTTATTAGCTACTGTAATATGTTATATAAATAATATTTTTAAAATATTAAAATGAAAAATAAATCATTACATAACCTTACCGTTTGTTTTAAGTTCGCATTTATAGACTGGGGGGGGGGGAAGACAGACGTATATCACGGCCTGCTGGAGTACAGTAAACACAGAAAACATTTTATAGCAACAATGTTCAAGAAACATATTAAGTTTTCCGAAGTTGCCGTCATTAAACAGAAACCAACATGGAGATTTCATTGCAACTAATTAGAAATTCGTCTTTCAGGTATGTAATAAACGATCTTCGCACAAAATAATGTACGATACACGAGCGGTATGTTTGCTTTCATGTTCTCGGAAATTAAAAAAGCTCAACTACGTTTCGCTTTTTCAATCTTTTCCTCGACCATGAAAACGTCAAAATACCGCTCTTGTAACGTATATTACTATTGTGAATGGCGGGGAAAATATAAATTTCAAGAACTCTCTAGTGACAAGAGATAGCGACAAGTACAATCAAGTGTATCTGTGGCGATGCTGCTTTATGTGGAAGACCTTTCTAGCGAGATTTTATTTTTTATTTTATTCTTATGATAGTTTCTTCTTTTTCATTATCATTGCAACATACATAGCATATTAAATTCAAATATCGGCAATGATAACCATTTTTTCAAATAATAAGTGCTTTTTAGGAATACATGGTTTGGAGTAGTGGCATGTATGAAAACAGGTGATCTTGCAAAAATACCCGGATTTTGAAGGTGAGGAGTCAGCTACATGAGTGTAATGACTTCCCCTGGGTATCCGTCTATGAACGGCTACAAAGGATTAAAAGAATATGAAAACAGGACGTACGTATTACATAACAACTCAGCTTTGTTCGGATTACAAAAATTATATTTTGCAAACAACGTTCTGCTGTCATTGTTATTCGTTATAATCCAGCCAGATGGCAGAGATTGTAGCAGTCCAGTCATGTTTTGGGGACATATTTCCCGAACAGTGAATTCATTTTTATAGAAGGGAGGCTATTTTCACTTGATTACAGGTAACAAAAATACGTACGCAAGTTTATACTTGCCCAACACAACACATTTTTGGATCAGTTTATTCAACTTGTATTAAAGTCGGTAACATGTCGCATTTCAATATTATGACGCATAATTAAGACAAACACCATTCATCTCGTTGATCAATCAGAACACCGTTGCCATATAATCAATAGTAAGGCAATTACTGCGGATGATTTTGTCTTGTTATCGCATTTTGAACTCCGTTTCATAAATTGAAAAATCCTTGCTGCACAGCCTTGTTAGTTCTAAATATTTTAATGTTTTAACGTTTTTTATGACAATAATAATAATAGTAATAATAATAGTACTTACTTACAAATGGCTTTTAAGGAACCCGAAGGTTTATTGCCGCCCTCACATAAGCCCGCCATCGGTCCCTATCCTATTAATCCACTCCCTCTCATCATATCCCATCTCCCTCAAATCCATTTTAATATTATCCTCCCATCTACGTCTCGGCCTTCCCAAAGGTATTTTTCCCTCCGGCCTCCCAACTAACACTCTATATGCATTTCTGTATTCGCCCATACGTGCTACATGCCCTGTCCATCTCAAACGTCTGGATTTAATAATAGGCCTACTAATAACAATAATAATAATAATAATAATAATAATAATAATAATAATAATAATAATAGGCTAATCTGAAACGACCGTAAGGTAAATTCAAATATCACTCTTTAACACTTTAAGATTGCGCACTTTTAAAAGATATATTATGTTTTATATAACTCAACTTAGAAGAGAATTAGTTAAATTACATGTGATATATGGTACCATACTGGAGCATGTTAACTCTTTCAGATATTTTGGTTGTACCCTAACATACTCTGAAGAGTGTGATATTTCTAACAAAATCTATAATATAATAAATCTTTGAGAATCATTAACCAAGTCCTTCCAGTCACAAAAGTCAAAAAACATAAAGACTTAAATTATATAAAATTTGGGCACGATCAGTTCTCGTGAAGCCTGGACTCCAAGATGACCATATGACTGACAGTTGCAGAAATGAGATTTTTACGAAGAACTGCTGGCTATAGTCTTCTAGATCACAAGAGGTACTCTGACATTGCATACGAATTATAAATAACCTAAACGCATGTAAATCACAGGCTATTCTGTTCGCGAACCGTAGATTAATTCCTGAAGTCAACGACCTGAATATTCCACCTGTGAAACTGAATAAAACAATCATCCCGTTTAGCTCTACCGTCAAAAATCTCGGAGTACATTTCGAATCTAATCTCAATTGGGATACGCATATTAAATATACATGTAAGAAGGCATTCTCTATTCTCCATTCACTAAAAAGATTGTATCATTATCCATCTAAATTAAAACAGACGCTGGTACAGACACTCATTCTACCTCACTTCGATTATTGCGACGTTTTGTTCAGTGATCTCAGGATTGATTCCGCTCAGAAACTACAGCGTGTTCATAACGCGTGCGTCCGCTTCATTTGTAATGTTCGATACTATGATCATATCTCATCTTCTTTCAAGAAGTTATCGTGGCTTAGGTTACATGAGAGGAGAAATCTGCACTCACTTTCTCTCTTATATCGAATTATGCACACTTCATCCCCCTATTATTTATTCGCTCGATTTCATACTCTCTCTCGCTATCATAATATTAATACTCGATCACAACGCGATAACACGCTAGAAATTCCACTTCACGCATCGTCTCTGTATTCCTCATCCTTCACTGTTGCTACCTCTCGTCACTGGAACTCTCTGCCGCCTGAAGTCAAGGGCTGCCGAACATTGAATTCTTTCAAATCCAAGTTAGAAAATTATCTTATGACGAGTTGCAAAACTAACTTACTATTATGACAAGTGTTGTATTGCATGTTTCCACGTATTCACATTTTTTGTATGTTCTAATGATATTCAACTTATTTTATATTTTTGTTTTCATATTTTCCGATAATGTTATATCTCTAATGTGATAAGTTGAGCTATATATAATCTTAATTTTCCTTATTGTGTGTACTTAGAAATATTGTATTCACTGTATACTTTGTACTGCACTATTTTATTACTACTATTAGTATTATTATTATCATTATTATTATTATTATCATCATTATTACTATTCTTATTCTTATTATTATTATTATTATTATTATTATTATTATTATTATGAATAATTGTCTTTTTTT
Organism: Periplaneta americana; assembly: GCF_040183065.1. Taxonomy (NCBI): domain Eukaryota; kingdom Metazoa; phylum Arthropoda; class Insecta; order Blattodea; family Blattidae; genus Periplaneta; species Periplaneta americana. The sequence goes on along the minus strand of NC_091127.1, from coordinate 154,740,376 downwards.
TGTATGCCTCATTTATTTTGACCTGCTGTTCACATATTATTATGCTTTTTTCTTTCTTTCTGTATGTTATATATTATGTCTGATTTCTTCTTATTTGTTGTTTATTTTTTATTATTATTATTATCTTATTCAGTTTTGTGTGTAAAATTGTAGTGTAATTTGTAAATTTGTAGTGTTTTTGTAACGCAGTCTTTACTCCTGGTTGAGTGTTAGAGAAGGCCGTATGGCCTTAACTCTGCCAGGTTAAATAAATCATTATTATTATTATTATTATTATTATTATTATTATTATTATTATTATTGTACAGTAGTGGAAAAAAAAATCGGACCGACCCTTGTAGCTTATTTCAGAGCCTTGTTCACTCTAGAGCACGATAGACTGGTAACTAAGACTTTCGTGGTTCGAATCCTGCCTGGGAAGGAAACTTTTTCTTGTTCCTTATTCAAATTTATTCCCAATACTTTTCGATATTTTACTACTTAATTAACTTATTATTCTCAGAACATGAATTTTACCATTATTGGGAATACATTTGAATAAGGAATGCCTTTTATTACAAGTGCCAATTTCTTCGCCTCCAGGGGCATCATGGGGCTGGAATAACAATATCAAATATAAAATTCAAAAGTTAAAATAAATATGTGATGACAATGTGTGTGATAAAATTTGATTAAATGGAAAAGATGAAGTGTGTTGCATTATTATCTGTATAATATAAAATACACAAACACTATGTTATGTGTGAGAACTTATGTTCTACAATTGTGAGTAACAAGATTGATAAATGAATATTAAAACTGATTAATGTTAGGCTAGATGTGGGACAAAGTATTGTCAAATTGCCTAAGATGGCTGTTGATTATCATTATACAGTATATCTATACTAATAATAAATCTGTAGCCAAATTTTTTCTAGTAATTTTCGATTTTCCAAAAATAATTAGTGTTAACATGTATAATTAACCATCCTGAAACCGAAAATCGCTTTTTTGAAATATTTGTTTGTATCTCTGTCTGTCTGGATGTTTGTTACCTTTTCACGCGATAATGGCTGAACCGATTTATATGAAAATTGGAATATAAATTAAGTTCGTTGTAACTTAGATTTTAGGCTATATGGCATTCAAAATACTTTATTTAAAAGTGGGGTTATAAGGGGGCCTGAATTAAGTAGATTGAAATATCTCGCTTATTATTGATTTTTATGAAAAATATTACATAACAAAAGTTTCTTTAAAAATTATTTCCGATAAGTTTTATTCTATACAAAATTTTGATAGGACCGATATTTAATGTGATAAATGAGTTTTAAAATTACAAAAGCAACACCATCTAAGGCGCTGTACTGAAATAAAAACAAATGACTTCGTCTATAAGGAGCCTTGGACAACAACAATCGAAAGGTATTAAACACAGCCTAAGAGAATGTTTCTGTGTTTGTATGCAATAATATCGGAAGCTAATTAATTGTATAATTATTATTTCACCATTCGAAAATGTAGTTTCTCTAGATGGACAAAATTCTACAATGTTATTACAGTAACTTCTAAAACATATAGCAAGTAATATAAAGTATACACATTAAAACTAAATGATATGTCAATCTTCATTAAACTATGGTTGCATGTAATAACAATTAAGAAACATGTTAAAGGAATTGTCATTGCAGCGAATGATTGCTCTCTGAACCAAAATGACCGCATTTTAATTATTTAAATACAATTTAAATTAAGTAACATATTAAACGATTTATCCTTCTATCAAACACGAATGTTCCCTGGATCAAAAGTCCTATTTTAATTATGTAATTACTTTATATTTATTTCTAACAGCTGCAACGGAGCGCACGGGTACGGCTAGTATTATATATAAACCAATTTTATCACACAAACTGTCATCACATATTTATTTCAACTTTTGATTTTGATATTTGATATTGTTATTCCAGCCTGGTGATCCCCCTTGAGGGCGAAAACGTTTGCACTTGTAATAAAAGGCATATAAATGTTACGTAAAATATATTTAAAACACTTATAATGTAACTTGTTTTGTATATTTCTTGTTAAGCCATTAAATTGACTACTCCAAATTATTGACATATAGTATAGTTTACAGCCTGTAGAAATATGTCCAGTTTTTTCAAAACTAAATAAATCTCTTCAGTGAGACGGGTACTCCAGACTAGAGTTGGGAAACACGATTCTTTTTCAGAAGTCGATTCCAACGATTCAATCATACATTACGAATCGATTCTAACGATTCGTTCACGATTCTTCTCAGTCTGCGATTCCAACTATTCTTTTGAATCGTCAACGAGTTCACGATTCTTCCTACTCTGCGATTCCAACGATTCGTCAACGAACGACTTACAGGACACTTTCCTTTGCAAACCACGCGTAGAACAAAAAACGTTCTACATTTCTCTCATAGGTGGCATAAGAGGCGAGAAATTGGATTGCCTCTTTCTCATTGGCTGGAACCATTCAGCATGACCTCCATTAGTCTACAAAATTACCCAAGATAATGTTTCTAAATTATAATTTATCAACTGAACCTTATTACGAAGTACATTTTTTGCAGTACATCTCTACTTAACTATGCACATTTCAGGTTTGTGTTCATTATTTTCCATACTTAACAAATGCAGTATTTTGATTTCACTCTCGCTCGGGAGCATTCGGCACGGTTCGGAAATTTCCGTTGACAGGTCACATCAAACAAGTAAATAGAATCGTGGGTTACGATACCATGTCAATTCGTTACTACTCTTTTGAACGACGATTCGTTACGATTCTTTTGAACGACGATTCGTTGATACCACGAATCGAATCTTACGATTCTTTTTTATTAGTCGTTCGAATGAACGATTCGTTCACGAATCGTCCCAACTCTACTCCAGACTGAGATAAGTGAGCAATAGGCTTAGGGCATACATAAGTATTCCATTAGTCCCAAGACCTCTCGCACGGACGTGAGCTCGCATATATTCTTTTAGATTTTCTCCCACTTTGTGTGTCAGCTATTGTGAAGACGGAGTAGGCAAACCCTAATCTCTGAAATCAAGGAGGAGGAAAAAGAGGATAAAGCGGTGAAGGAGAAAAAGAAGAAATATCACAGTCTACTATATACAGTCGCGAAGCTCAATATGTAGTAAAAATGCAAACATGGGTAGTTGCCCACCACTACGATCGCTACTATCGCCTCATCATCGCATATCTCTCTCCTAGCAGACGACAAAATATGTTACACTTTCGTTGTCGTGTTCTTTTAGAAAAATTAACACCTTCCTTCCATTATTGAAATATTAAATGCATAAAGTTAATTTATTATTTTAATGAAGTATATTAAATTCCACCATAAACTCGAAGATACCTGCAAGAAATAAGTTAATATTATATTTGTTTGTGCAAAACGAACTGAAATTTACTATAATAACTTCACTCATTCAAGATTATAGCGATAATTAACTATGAAACCAATAAATATTAATTTGCATTTCCCTTTACAACAATAATAATGGAAATATGAATTAATGGAGTAACTTACGTGTATCGGTACTTGTAATGTAGGCTTACGTAGTTAACAAAGTGGGATGAGGTTAAGTAATAATAATCACACCAGAATTGGAAATAAAACGTGATCAATAAATTTTATTGTAACAAACTTTTTCTACGTTTCTAGTAAAGCAGCAAATAAAAATAACAACAAAATTAACAGCTATAATTAAAAACATGTCCTTTGAAAAAAAAAAGTAGGCCTAAGGAATAATAATCCCACCACAATTGAAAATAAAACGTGATCAATAAATTTCATTAAAGCAAACTTAATTTTTCTATGTCTTCAGTAAAATAACACATAAAAATAATAACAAAATTAATAGCTACAATTAAAAATATATCCTCTTAAAAAAAAAGTAGACCTAACCTTTATTTCTCTGGAAATTTAGCAGCCTAAGTGACAGAACTTTAACCGGTATCTAATGTCCTTTCGGTTAGACTGAAACATTTCATTGTGAAATTTAAGGATATAATGTATTCCAACAGTCACAAAGAACTTCAAAATTAAGAGTTTTGTTTCTGCACAGCATTCTTGTCGAAACCCAGGCACCTTTCTGAATCTTTCGGAAATCGGAAAAAGGATAACTCTGGCCTCTTTCTCTTATTGTTGCTACAATTTATAGCACTACAAACGTCTCCTCCTTGTTCCATATTATTATTCCAATTATTATATTTTAGCCATTAACATTTTCATTACAACCAATAACGAACATTTCACAAGCATCAATGTGAAATACGCAACGAGCTAGCACTCGATAGAAATACGACACAGTCCAAAGTCGACCATGGACAGTCTATTGTTTCTAGTTGCTAACCGCTTGGAGCGCTTTATCACGAGATTTGCAAAAAAACACCTCAAGCTTCGCGACTGTATATAGTAGACTGTGGAAATATACTTAAAAGGAGATTATAATACTATTTCACAACGAGGTTTCGGAGGTAATCGACACTGCAGTAGGTTATAGACCCGTGTGTCCACAGGAAGTAATGCTTGTGGCACAGACTGTACCGCTGACTGCTGGAATAGCCAAGTAGCTGCTGAACACAAGGTAAACAGAATGGAAAGAGGAAGCCAAACAAAGCACGGCGCATCAATGAGCACCGCTTCTAAAAACAATTGGAACAATGTTATCGGCGCCTCCAGTTGGCTTGTTCAACGGCGCACCGCTGTATTGAACATGCTACTAGTAAGCCATTTAGAAAACCTGTAGTTTTTTAATCCACTACTTCATCTGCATACAACAACGTTCTCTTTTACATTGTTTTTAAAACATTTCTAATGCATTCAAATAAAAATGAAACATACCTCATACAGAGAATGAGTTCATATCGTCTCGCGAATGTAAGCAACAAAACAATTCTCTGAACAAACAGGAAACAAGTTTTTCTTCCTTCATTCCCTACAGGTAAAATTAAATTCATTCAAATTTCTATACATAAACTCAGACAAATAGACAGGCCTGCTAGAATCATCGTTGAGTACTTCAAGAATTGAGCACTATAGCACATCCCGTCCTCGATTATGCAATGATCGTAAATCATCACAGGAAATCACAAGTGATAAGATTCATCGGTCAGGTGCTCAAATAGGACAAGATCACTGCCTGGTTAGCTGAGTACCTTTTCCAGGACTGGACCCGTAATGGATTCACACACTCAGGGACCGTAATTTGTCCCAAGAGGCTGCTACAGCAGCGGTGACCAAAGCGGGTGTCGTGGTTACATCGTGTAATCACAGACATTCAAACGGGTACGAGGAATTTCCTGTACATTGCTGTGTGTTTCATTCACGTACTGAAGACAAGCAGTGGCGGTATCACGTCGCTCTATAAACTCTGTCTCTACAAGCAGTAAGAGGTGGTTTCGTAAAGAATGAGAAGGAGAACTTTTTGTTGTTCTGTCGGACAAAATGTAATATGTTTACTTTGCTCAACGGTTCAATTAGAAGTATATAGAAACATTAATTGTCACGCTCAATAATGTACTACTACTACTACTACTGCTGCTACTACTGACCACTAGGTGTGTGTTTCTATAATTCTTCTGTACGTGCATGGATATTGATATTTTTCGATCTTCTCCCGAGAAGGATAAAATTATTAGGTTTTATCTGAATTTTAATCTTCTTAATCTTTAGACGAGGGTAACTATTTATTAGTTATTCATGTAATATAATATTGTAGAAAATCTGATTCGATATTGTGCCAACGAACTGTTAAACGCCAGGAACAGATATATCTCAAATCGTAACCAGGAAGAGAAAGATTACTTAAATAAATGTAAGGAAGTCAGCTACCTAATGGGGTTTGAAATATATAGAACAGAATTTCTCAAAAGAGTAATGATTAAAATAGCTTAAATAACTTGTTCATAAGAAGTTTTTAATTTTGAAAAACTACGAATTTCTCGATCACGTATCGAGAGAAGAATTTAGAAAATTCCTGATTATGTTCAAGAGGAAAGTTAAAAAAAGAAGCAAGAAAAATCGTATAGGCCTATTATTCACTGGCTCTTGATGACAGCAGTGACATTACCAGGCTTCGAGACTTTAGACCCGATACAATAAGTTTACTGTGCTTGTACTATAGGTTGTTGACTCGCTGCAAGTAGTGAAAGGTAGAGATGTGTTCAGGTAACAACGTTGCTGCTTAGAATAGAGTACGGTAGAATGGGGAAACGCACACATACGGACATTCTGAAAGTAAATATACTCGTACATTACACAATGACAACGTCAAAAGAATGTGAAAAGCATTTATTCTCCTGTCTTTTATAAGCATTTGTGTTTAATTATACACAATGTTAATGGTGGAAATAAACATGTAGCAATTTTAATTTCTTCATTTATCCTATTGGTCGTCTTTAGGCAGTGCAGTTACATTACCGAATTGCAATGTACTACAAGATACAGTACATTTTCAGTGTCTCAAACGTAAATCTTTTTCAGTTGTGTACCAAACACAGTTTGTACTGTGAAAACTTGCACTCTACGCCGCATGACTTTATACGAGCAAAACGAAAAAACCAAACATCATTTCAATCTCTAAGAGACAGTCCTTTATTCTCGGGTGACTCTATGTCCACTAATTTCCTGTTTATATTACATAATGATCCATACCCGTTATTTTTACATAAAATTGATTTCCACTTCTGTTTCAGACGTTCAATAACCGGTGTACTTGGTGCCTCATTAATTCTTTGTGTCATTTCCTCAACTAATTTTTTATGCTTCCGGCATCTCTTGCTCTGATTTTTCTAACTGTGTAATAGTTTCAGACACAGTTTGAAAATAGGTTTGTATATAAACCAAGTTATTCGTCAGAACCTTCAAATCCAGAGCGTTTTCCTTTGCGTATTTGTTGGCATTCATTCTACAGTACCCCAACCCGCTGTACGATTTACCACTATACTCAGTACGCCGTTATGCGGATTTCCCACTGAACTGCTCTATCGGGTCGGAAGTCTCGAACCCTGGACATTACTGATACAACAAAGCTTGAGACTTTTAACCGCGGGATTGATCAAGATGTTAGTACAGGAACCACTTCTGGTTGTAGTTTTCATGCCAAGTACCTTTCCTCCGTCTCCTTACTTCATAGACTGTTTGTCGCATGTAATCACTCCAGCTCGAGTTTTGGTCACCGCTGGGCTACATGGTTAAGTATTACTGCAACAGATGAATGAGTGCACGTTGCAAGCGAAGTACTTCTGTCTTCTCATGCGAATCCTGTTTTGTCAAGTTGGGCAGAACAAAACATGGACCGCTTTAACAAATACACTAATATTTACAATTTATATTATTTAAACTATGTACACTAGAATACGCTATTTTTACTATTTACATTATGATAAAGAATGTAGGCCTACATTGATCAGACATTATTTACACTATTATGTACAGTGTTGTGTGTTGCATAAATATGGGAAATGCCTATTATTATTCGGTTGAGAAGCTTTTGTCATCTAGTCTGCTGTCAAAAAATTTGAAAGTTAGAATTTATAAACGTTATATTAACGGTTGTTCTATATGGCTGTGAAACTTGGACTCTCACTTTGAGAGACGAACAGAGATTAAGAGTATTTGAGAATAAGATTCTTAGGAAAATATTTGGGGCTAAAAGGGATGAAGTTACAGGAGAATGAGAAAGTTAAAGAACGCAGAACTGCACGCATTGTATTCTTCACCTGACATAATTAGGAACATTAAATCCAGACGTTTGAGATGGGCAGGGCATGTAGCACGTATGGATGAATCCAGAAATAGATATAGACTGTTAGTTGGGAAGCCGGAGGGAAAAAGACCTCTGAGGAGGCCGAGACGTAGATGGGAGGATAATATTACAATGGATTTGAGAGAAGTGGGATATGATGGTAGAGACTGGATTAATCTTGCTCAGGATAGGGACCGATGGCGAGCTTGTGTGAGGGCGGCAATGAACTTACGGATTCCTTAAAAGCCATTTGTTGTTTGTTGTTGTTGTGTGTTGTAATGAAAGGTATTTTATTTCATTACACTACAGTCTACTTATTTGGTAAATAGTGCATAATAGGATATAAAGGGGCTTCAGACATTGACTACTTTCAAAAACCGATTGTCAAAAACATTGCATTTAGTCTCCAGAATAGGACTTTTCTTGAAAATGTAACTTTTGTGCGAGATCGTGCGTATTTGCTTGTTTTCCGCACAGAACCAATACGCGGTAAGTGTGAAATACCACATTCAGTATTCCCAACGTAACACACATAACAATTTCCCTCTTCTTACCGCTTAAGCGCGACATTCATTTTACTGCTTTAGGCTTTTAACATATTATTTTTAGAGACGTTTAACATAGTAATAATTATAAATTGAAAACTTACCACTGCAATTTCCCCTAAATTGCTGTGTTTATTATTGTTTTTAAATATTTGCAAAAATTAAGTAAAGTCTACTACTCCACGAAACTTATTGCATTCCTGATACAAGTAACATTAAGGAAGCCGTGAAAAAATCAACAAGATTCCAGATGCCGATGTTATTACTGCAATATGTTATATAAATAATATTTTTAAAATATTAAAATGAAAAATAAATCATTACATAACCTTACCGTTTGTTTTAAGTTCGCATTTATAGACTGGGGTGGGGGGGGAGACAGACGTATATCATGGCCTGCTGGAGTATAGATATTTTTGTTTTCTAAAGTTGCCGTCATTAAACAGAAACCAAGATGGAGATTTCATTGCATCAAATTAGAAATTCGTCTTTCAGGTATGTAATAAACGATCTTCGCACAAAATAATGTACGATACACGAGCTGTATGTTTGTTTTCATGTTCTCGGAAATTAAAAAAGCTCAACTACATTTCGCTTTTTCAATCTTTTCCTCGAACATGAAAACGTCAACATACCGCTCTTGTAACGTATATTACTACTGTGGAATATGATTTTTATTTTTCACATATCAATTGTCCTTCATTATGAAATATCATTTCTTCGGTACAAATTGTCTTATTTAACACTAAATTATAATATTTTGGTAGGCCTGGAAGCTGGAAAGTAACTAACTATAACGTAAAGTTCCATTTTCCGTACTCTTTTGGAGTACGGAAAGAAGTAAAATTCGATATAATATGAAACAAAATAAATAACGTTACAGTAAATATAAAAAACTGCTGAAACGAATCGGACAAAGCTTCGTTTTGGAATAAGCAGCGTGAGGTTTAATAAAGCAGTTTTCATCACTTTGGTTTCCTTGCTTCTGAAAGTAAACCGGAATGGAGCGGATAACGTGGGTTGATAATGCAGCACCGAAACAAACGAGCTGAGACAAGCGCGAAGGAAGGAAAGCAAAATACTAGGCAGTGTTCACGAGTTACAATTTGCCAGACAACATTAGCCAGAGATAACAGTTCCTCCGCCTCCAAATTCCTTGCGTCTTTAAATCGTGTGCTTGCATTTCGCACCTGTTTAACTACTTCCTCGCAACTAAATATTTTAGTAATATGGACTTTGTTTTATTTATGTCAGTGTATGAACCGTTCAAAAGGTCATTGTGCATTTTCCTATTGCCACTTCCAACGGACTCCTAACAAATATTCACACGTTTATCACTGGGATTGTGGCGCTGGAAATCAATTTAGAACACTTTTATCTCAGCCACGACACATTTCAATGTTTATTGTACAATATAAATGCAATTACCACTACAATGACACAATAATTCTTGCAGATAACGCAGAATAACTTAGGAAACGTAATTAACAGAGTCGCAGTTTCACTTCACTTCCACTAGATGACTCTGACTTCCAGCAGACGATATGCTATAGGTGTAGCAGGGATGCCAATATCGGCAAACGAAATGAAACTGTGAGGAATGTTACAACAGGTGTGCTAAACGTTAGAAATGTTAGGTTAGGTTAGGTTAGATTAGGTTAGGTTTGGTTAGGTGGGTAAGATTATATAAATGGTTACCATAGTTGGCGACACTGCAATCATTCTGCCACTCCACCTCAAATTAGGTCACAACGACGAAGTATGGCCGCCTTCTTCCTTCAAGTACGAAGATTTTCCTATATAAGTAAGGAACCTATTTAGGGCGGGTTGGGTGGGGACCACAGCTCTCCCAGTGATCACATTGAGTTTCTACTACTCCACACTACAAAACTAAGGTATTTTCAGTGTTTGTTTTTAATTTCCTATACTGGCAATACCAAATTCAAGATTCACAGCTCAAAATAATATTTCCAAGTTTTAGGCCATAAAAAGTACAATGAGAAAACTGTAACGTAGCAATAAAATGAATAAATATGTAAAAGAACTATACGCTTTGATTCATGATACGAAAGGTGTGTACGTTGTTCAACAAACATAATAACTTTTACTCCATAAAAATATTATATGAGCAAACTGTACAAATTGAAGGTTTCAATCTATGTTTAGGATTATTCTTCTGACAGAAATGCAAGTTATGAATGTAATTACATGAAATACTGAAGGGGAGTACCCAAAACTGTTCTTTGAATGGCACTCTGCTGTTTGTTGATTTCCCGCAAGTTTGATTTTCTGACACGCTAATTACAAAAATGGAAATAACTCAGGGACGACTAAAGTGAACTTCATGAAATTTGTAATACATCTGTAGCAGACTCTAAGTCAACTTTTGTCTAGATTAGAATTTTTATATTTCATGTATATGTGAAAATAATTTCCAATATGCAAATCACTGGTCATGAAATAATAATTAATAATGTTGTTCATAAGTTTGTACTATTGTATCCAGGTTAAATATTAAAATCTAATGTAGACAATTTGTACATTGGTTTTTTGTGAGTAAAATGGTGAAAGAATTTTGTTAATATCTTAATTTTAGGAAATAACTATTCGATGGGGAGGGTTGTTAAATTTGAATCCCTCTTTAATTTTCAAACACTTCTGGCATTTGATTTAAAGTTTCACTTACTTAATTGTGACGTAACAAAAACTTGAAAGTATTAGACAAATAACAAAGAAATTAGAAATTTCACCATCCTCTGCCTAAAGAAATTAAAATACAGACAATTATTTTAGTTTACGATGTACGTCGTTATGGTACCGGGGAGCATTTTGATTTCAATAAAATTGTCTGCAAATACTTTTTTCGTCTAAAATGCACAGTTATTCACAATACATAATTACGAAATATATTCATAACATTAATTTTAATACCAATGGAGGAGATGGCAACAGAGCACACGTTGATCGGACAAGGAAATTTAAATGAGGGCTGTAAACGTGTCAGCCGAGTTGAGATGTGTAAAGCGAAGGTAATGCTCGGTAGTTTTTGTAAATGTGTTCATTTATTTTACGAAAGAACAAGAACATTCACGAAATGATATTAGTTAGAAAGACTTTAATTAGTCTATTTTAGTTGTAATCGCATGCTTTAGTAAAATGTATAAGCTTTCATCCCAGCCTGTATACGAGAGAAAAAAGTTGCAAGAATAATCTCAGCATTTATTTTGTTACTTTTATTACCTAAGTTGAAATAGTATCTTTGCAGTGCAATTACATAAATTTTCCGGAAAAATAAAGTTGTTATTCTTTACCTATAGGACTAAGTAATTAATATTGATATAATGATCTCATCATTAAAATATTAATGAATACATTTGTAGGCCATATGCTTGGCTGCCTTAAATCTAAGAAAATTCCTGAACATTTACAACCATTATCCAACTCCTGCATAATTTTACAAGTGACTTCAATTATTGCGTTATCCTTAGGTAACTTTGCATTCCCTACTGACTACAGCGTTGCACGATTTCATAATTCACGTATTTTAAAATTCACGTTTTTTCGGGAAAACTATTCAAAATATAGAAAAATGGTATTTGACGTTTTTATGTTGAAAGGATTCATACACCATAATTAATTGTAAATTATTATATGTATATATAATATAATTGATTATGGTGTATGAATCCTTTCAACATATATATATATATATATATATATATTATATATAAGAGAGAGAGAGAGAAAGAGAGGGAGAGAGCGTTATTCAAAAGTAAGTTTCCATTTTGAAACAGCTGTATCTTCTGTATATATCAGCAGTTTGGTTTCATATAGGTATACTATTTAGAAGGTTTGGTTTTTTTCTATAGATGCGTGTTTCGTTGCTATGGTAACTGTGTTACGCTTTTATCTATACTAATAATAAATCTGTAACCGAAATTTTTCTGGTAATTTTCGATTTTCCAAAAGTAATTGGTCCTAACATACTGTATATAATTAACCGCCCTGAAACCGAAAATCGCTTTTTTGAAATTTTTGTATGTCTGTCTGTCTGTCTATCTGTCTAGATGTTTGTTACCTTTTCACGCGATAATGGCTGAACCAATTTATATGAAAATTAGAATATAAATTAAGTTCGTTGTAACTTAGAATTCAGGCTATATGACATTCAAAATATTTTATTTAAAAGGGGGGTTATAAGGGGGCCTGAATTAAATAAATCTAAATATCTCCCTTATTATTAATTTTCATGAAAAATATTACATAACAAAAGTTTCTTTAAACATAATTTCCGATAAGCCTTATTCTGTGCAAAATTTTGATAGAACTGATATTTAATGAGATAAATGAGTTTCAAAATTACAATAACAACGCCATCAAAGGCCGTGTAATGAAATAAAAAACAAATGACTTCGTCTATAAGGGGCCTTGGACAACAACAATCGAAAGCCATGAAACATAGCCTACAGAGAATGTTTCTGTGTTTGTATGAAGTAATATCGGAAGCTAAATTATCCGATTTGTATAATTAATTATTAATTCACCATTGGAAAGTGTAGTTTCTCTAGATGGACATAATGCTATAATGTTATTACAGTAAGTTCTGAGTGAATCGAGGACAGGTAAGATTAAAATAGCTTCTTATGCACAGAAAACTTGATAGGCTATTCTGTACATTCGTTTCTGTATTTCCTAAAATAATTTATATGACCAAATGAGTGGTCTCTGGATCAAAATGATCGCATTTTAATTTTTTTAATACAATTTAAATTAAGTAACATAATAAACGATTTATCCTTCTATCAAAAACGAATGTTCCCTGGATCAAATGTCCTATTTTAATTATGTAATTACTTTATATTTATTTCTAACGGGTGCAGCGGAGCGCACGGGTACGACTAGTAAACAATAATTTTATTCTTGTTCAGAATACAGACGGCAATTATAGGTTTCTTTCGGGGTATTCCCTCAATCCATTAAGAACAAAATGCTGGGTAACTTTCAGCGCTGAACCCTGGGATCGTTTCGCTGGCATTATTATCTTCATCTCACTTAGACGCTAGATAACCAGAGCAGTTGATGGAGCGTCGTAAATTAACCAATTAAAAAATAAAAACCAGTTTAATTACTCTTCGGCAGACTAGTGAGCATATGAGTTTGCTACCTGTATAATATCAACTAATTTATTTCCTAATTACGTAATTATTTTCATAATTTTGAACATTTCAAAATTAGTTTTTAATTTACATTGACTTACGGTAATGTTTTATAATTAATGTATGACTATATAAAATAAATGACAAAAAAATTATGTAATTTTCATTTTCCCCCAGGATACTACCTACAGTACTGACATTTAGTATCGCATAGAATAAACAATCCTAGCAAATAATAACTAATTTATTCATTAATATTTTCTCCTCATAAACTTTCTTTCTGCAAGCCAATATTTGTTTATTGTGTTATGTGGTTCAGATCGTTTGGAACCTAAGTATGTTCATGCTAGTACATAAAAGTAAAATAAGTCCAGTCACAGGCGAAATCGTTCTACAGGGTGGTTAAGGTATCCACATTTTACAGACGGTCGGCATTAATGATAGTTCTACGTGCCCACCGTCCTTGTCCCTTGTACTTATTTCTGTTATACTGCGACCGGAAGAATTATATCAATGGAGAAAATCCATGACCACATAGGAAATCGAACCCTCAACATTCTGGTTTTGCAACGTTACTCCTTAACCGCGGCGCTACTGCGTGCTCCATTATATATATACATACATATACATATACATACAGTATTCAAACGTAAGTTCTCATTTTGAAATGGTAATCAGTTTGTCAGATTTTTAGATTCCACAAAAATAAAAACACCAATTTGTTCGTGAAGAAATGGGATTTTATTAAAACACGAAAAAAATTAAATATGACCACCACCGTGTTTTTAAAAAGAAATAGCCTTTCTTTTACGCCATAAACGGCATTAGTAAGTACATGGGAGAAAAAGTGTCTGAAGGAAGTGAAATAAGGAGAGGAGTACGACAAGGATGCCCTTTATCACTTATCCTGTTCAACATGTACTTGGAGGATTTAGTGAGCTGCTTTCAGAACATGGGAGGAGTGATAGTAGGAGGAAGAAGAATAAACTGTATCAGATTTGTTGATGATATGACATTGTTAGCAGAAGAAGAGATGATACTAAGGAGTATGCTACTGGAGCTAAATGACAGCTGTGAGCAGTATAGAATGAAGATAAATGCAAAGAATACGAAGACCATGGTTGTAGGAAGAAAAGTAAAGAAGGTAAACTAGCGAATTCTAAATGAACCAGTAGAGCAAGTGGACAGCTTCAAATACTTGGGGTGTACTATAAGCAGTAACATGAGCTGCTGCCAAGAAGTCAAAAGGAGAATAGCAGTGGCAAAGGAAGCTTTTAATAGAAAAAGGAGCATCTTCTGCGTACCTCTGGAGAAAGAACTAAGGAATATACTAGTGACGTGCTTTGTGTGGAGTGTATATTGTATGGGGCAGAAACAAGGACATTACGACGAAGTGAAGAGAAGCGAATAGAAGGATTTGAAATGTAGATATGGAGAAGGATGGATCGTGTGAAATGGACAGACAGAGTAAGAAACGAAGCTGTGTTGGAAAGAGTGCATGAAAATGAATGAGGCTGAAACTGATCAGAAAGAGGAAAAGGAATTGGCTGGGCTACTGGTTGAGAAAAAAAACTGCCTTCTGAATGATGCACTGGAAGTAATGGTGAACGAGAGAAAAGTTCGTGGCAGAAGAAGATGATATATGATAGACGACATTAAGATAGGCCTACATGGATCATATGCAGAGAGAAAAAAGAAGGCAGAAAATAGGGAAGACTGGAGAATGCTGGGTTTGCAGTGAAAGACGTGCCCTTGGGGAGAAGAGTATGAATGAAAGATTGAATGAATAGATCTGTAAAACAGGAAAATCGTAGGAATTTGAAAAGGAATCTTGAAAGATTATTTCAAGCATTTTTCATTAAAAATAATTTTCCAAAATGAAAAAAGATATGAAATAAAATGTGAAAAGTGATTCAAGGTACAACGGTCTCCCCTACTCATAAACACAAAACCAAAGGCATGGATACAACAGGTTTGTTTGAATCCTACTGTTTAACGAGCAATGCTTTCAATTATAGCAGTAATATCGGCTCTAGAATAAAACAAATTAATAAAGAAATACTATCATCTAATTAAATCCGACAGTTTGAGATTTAAGGGGAGAGGATGGTATTTTTTGAAACGTTTTTCCTATTTGGTGTAAAATATTATTTTTTTTATGTAGAGAGCTCATAGCTGTACGAACTCAACCAAATATAAATATTAAAAAAATATATATATATTTGGGGGCCCAAATTTGAAAAAAAAAATATACCCAATGCAGGATTGTACTAAAACCGATATATCTAAACCGTTTTTAAAGATTGATTCAAACTTTTTTTGCAATGTATTTGCAAAAGCATGTTCTACAAACTGTCTGTAACAGAATTTTGATATTAGTCCCTACGTCTGTAAAATAAGCAATTAAAATTTAATAACAATTAACAAAATTACAAGGAAACGTTTTCTAATAGTCTATAGAATGTGTGTTCTAAATTTCATGCATGTATCTTTAATAGTTGAGAAATTATATCCATGTTTGTCTGGAAATGTAGCAGAAAAAATGAAGTTAATGGAAACCGATAAAAGTGGGCGTGTGATTTAAAAATCCATAGCGCAGGAAGTTTAAAAATGACGTCTCAACATCCCATAAGGGCACAAATACCCACAAAATGTTATGCAATGCATTCCATACATATCAAAGAGTATTTTAAAGAAAAAACTTTTATTTTGAAAATGTAATTTACCGGGGACAACAATAAAAGTGGGCGAGTGATTTAAAAATCCATAACGCACGAAGTTTAAAAATGGCGACTCAACATCCGATAAGGGCACAAATACCCACAAAATGTTATGCTATGCATTCCACACATATCACAGGGTATTTTAAAGAACTGTTTTTTAATTTACTCATTTTTCACCAAAAAATACCATCCTCTCCTCTCAGAAATATAAGTAAACAATTTTTATGAGTAAATATTGATTTGTTAAATGTTATTTTATTGTAATTTATGCATGTAACTTTATTATGTACCGAATCCTCCCCTGAGCACGAGACCTCTCTGTCAGGGGAGGGCTAGAATTTTGTATATTATGCACAATTGCATTGTAATATATTTTTGTAGCAATAAACTTATTTTTGTTGTTGTTATTATTATTATTATTATTATTATTATTATTATTATTATTATTATTATTATTATTATTTAACAAATTCTGAAACATTTAGCTTATTTGTGAAAATACGACGCTAAGGAACAGAATTATTTCCACAGAACATGACTGTACCGAAAGGGGAATAAAGTACAGTCTGTCACATAAACCCACGTAACTTCATTAAACAAGAGATATTACAGAAGGACTAATTGGAAACGGGGAAAAAACTGGGTAAGTGTATTAACATGATGAATGTCGGGTTTAACCACGCGTCAGAAACAGTTGCAACGGCTATCATTGTTTGAAAAAATAATGCTGATTTGCTGCGCTACAGGATTTTAATCAATTAAACGTGGTCTACATCTACACAAAGCAAACATTCAATCACATTTAAGGGGAATCCGATGGACTCGTCAAAACTGTAAACTTCCATAAAAAAAAATTCTGCTCGTCATAGTTTTGCATTATTAAACTAGCTGCTATGAGCGTGGTCATAAGCAGTTCATACTGTATTTATACACTGTATCTTCATATTTGTTGCATTAATGATATGAAATGAGTTTTCCTTTATAATTAGCGTTCTACCCCAGTAAATAAAATTAGTGGTTCGCTTGGACACCAACGAGCCACAACTACTGGGTCATAAAGTGGCCACTCCATAGTACGGTGTTTCATACTAAGGATTAACTGAAATCGGATTATTCCCTCGTACTTTAACGTCCACCACAACAATGCGATCGGGCACAGACATGGTCAAAATTCACACTTTAATACTACCGTAATTCAATTCACGTAGACATGCAGGATGACAAGTGTAAGATACATCTGTAGACCTAAGTAAAATTATTTAAATGCATAGTGAAAAGAAGAAAATAACTGGAAATGAAAAGTCTAAATGTAAAAAAAGAAAATGCTGGAGTATAAATACTATAAGATTGTTGATGGAAGAACGTATGCGAAAGAAAATTTTGAATTATTATGCTTCCTAAGAAATAAGAAACGTTAGAAAATTGGTAGAAAAAGTGTAATGAGAGAAAAAGGAAGGTGGGAGAAATAAAAGAAACAAGAAAAGAAAGAAAGAGTGGAAGAAAAATAAGAAACAATAAAGGAAATTAAGAATGGAAGCGAAGACTGAAAAAAGAAACATCAAAGAAAAGAAAAATGTAAACAGAAAAGAAGAAGGATGGAAGGAAGAAATGAAAAGAAGACGTGAAGAAATACGAAAGAGAAAAGGATATAAAGGTAAAAATGGAAGGAAATGACGATGATATACTTTTCATTTCATTCATCAGCTGAATTTTCTCCTCACTCATCACAATTTACAATGTCTCCCAATACCATTCCTTTTATAGTTACCAGCATTATTCTCTCAACTTTCGTGATTTACTATTTCTCCTCACTCATCACGATTTATAACGTCTCCCAATGTCATTCCTCTTTTTGTTACCGGCATCATTCTCTCAACTTCCTTGATTCACTATTTCTCCTCACACATCATGATTTACAACGTCTCCCAATGTCATTCCTCTTTTAGTTAGCGGAATCATTCTGTCAACTTTCGTGATTCACTATTTCTCCTCACTCATCTTACAACGTCTCCCTATGTCATTTCTCTTTTAGTTACCGGCATAATTCTCCCAATTTCCTTGATTCACTATTTCTCCTCACACACCACGATTTACAGTCTCCTCCAATGTCATTCCTCTTTTAGTTACCGGAATCATTCTCTCAACTTCCTTGATTCACTGTTTCTCCTCACACATCACGATTTACAGTCTCTTCCAATGTCATTCCTCTTTTAGTTACCCGAATCAATCTCTCAGCTTCCTTGATTCACTGTTTCTCCTCACACATCACGATTTGCAGTGTCCCCCAATGTCATTCCTCTTTTAGTTACCGGTATCATTTTTTCAACTTCCGTGATTCACTATTTCTTTCCCTTGTCGTCTTCGCGTCAGTGTTCAACCGATAGTTCTCTACGGCCAACAGTCATCCTTGATTTTTCTAAGTACATATATTTTCAGGTTGCCTTTTCCAACTGTGTTGCAATTGTGGCACACGTCACAAGCCAGAACACGTGACTGAATCCTTCCTTACACCCCCACTTCATTGGATATGGTAGGGGGAGAGGAAATGCATATTATGTATTTAGTGTGCTTGCAGATGTCACAGATACGTAATTCAAGGTGGGGGCTTATGGACGGGGAACAAACTCTTTTCCCATGCTTCCACCCCTCTCTTCCCCAGTTCTGCATCCCTTGTTTAACGTGCTCCGACTAAGCTCGAATATGTTTATTTTCATTTAACAATTCTAGACGTTTTAGCCAATTTCTGTCGACAGGGTTTTATTTTCCTGTTCTTATTTAACGTACACGTTTCAAATTCATAGGATAAAATATTCCCTTACGGATTTGTAAAGTCTTTTATTTCTGATATTCATACTGACCACCTTAGTCTATTAATATTCCACACAAGGTACTTATTGCCTTGATTATTTATATTTCAGAAATCAGTATTACAACTACCTGCAGTTTCAAGCATGGTCTTTAAATTCATCACACTTTTTTATTCCATTATGTCAACCTCCAGATCACAAGAAATGCATATGATTTATTGAGTTATGTTCATATTAATCTGTAATCCTCATTTCGTAGTTTTCTAGTCATATACATTACTATATATTGTCATAATTCTGAGGAACTATTGCCTATTCATTGACGAAATATAATGTATGATTGTAATATAATTATCACGTACTTAAACACCCATAGTAATACACTTAATATTCTATTTGTTTCATACTTTATTTTAAAAAAACTCTATAATTCAATGTGTGATATCTCTACGAATGTTGGATTAAAGTGTATCTTCGGGTTTTTTGGCCATCGTGACGAGGGACTGCCACTTAACACCACACACAATGTTATGTTGACAACAGCTCTGGGCGGTGTTGGAACTCGGGACTGTAGGGCCTAGTGTTCAAACAACGTTAAAGCTGAACACCTTAGCTGTTGCATAAACCTCAACCGGAGGAAATCTTAAGACGAAAAACTGGAGCGAATCATAACTGGCATTGCAGAGGATCACATTTTCTAAAATAATGTTGAATCACAGTCGACTTTGCTGTTCCAGTGGTTTATCTGGACAGAAGTATCACGAGTTCAAACCCAGTCAATAGCCATGGACTTTCAAGAGGTGATCAATAAAACGAGAAATGCTGTGTGGTATACAGAGTGTCTCAGGAGGAATGTAAAATACTTCAGGATAATGTAGTATGGGTTACTCTACATCGATTTAACTGATATACATACGTCCGAAATCTAACGGATGGGAAGTTATTGATGGAAAGAAGTATTATAGACATATTTCTACGTTTTAGAGCACTGTGATATGATACACTATTGGAAATGCTGCATCTAGTGTTATTTAAACAAATTTATTTCATAATTAAGCACATACTCAGTAAGAAAATAAAATAATTACAAAAGACAAATTACTAAGGTTGTCCTTCTTATGGATTCCATGAATTATAAATTCATATCAGATACTGGTTCCCTTTCCGACCTGAATGAAATACTTGGTGGCTTTCCAGTTTCAGATAACATCCGGTAAACACAGGAAATCACACAGCTAGATGGAACCCTACGATTGGAGAAACATCGTGTGTATTACTCAAGAGCAGACAACCAACGTATTGTCATCAAAAAATCCATAAACAAAAAGCATGTATGCATATTCATTATGCGAATACACGAATTAAATGTCAAGTGAACATGTATTCAGCTGTGTGTGTTGCGGTGGCGTTGCTGTGCTCAGATGCTACCGTGTGCAAAAACCTCGCGTAACACGTCAAGTATAGTACTCAGAATCGCAAGAAGTTCCAGTATTTCTCCGCTTAATTTATCTCCAACCGTTAGAGTTCGGACATATGTAGGTATATCGGGTTAAATCGATGTAGGTTAACCCATACTACATTATCTGAAGAATTTTACATTCCTCCTGAGACACCCTGTATATTCGACATGTATAACAGTACTCAGCCAGTAAGGCAAAATTAGTGGCCCATTTTTTGTCGTCTCGCGAAGTACAACGTTGCTTTGCAAACTGACGTTGTTGCAGGCCAAGGTCTTGATTAGGCGTGCAAAAACCTCTGATGAATAGAAAATGTAAGGAAATAGAAATGTGCGACGCAATAGGCCGGACTTCGGAAAGAGGCGACCAGTACAAACGGCTTAGCTTTAGAGTAGGATGTTGAATGATGTTCTGTGAGGTAGAAGAAAAGTCGGAACTCGGACAGCGCGGTGGAAGAAACCGACCAAGATGCCCGTAAAGTGTATAATCTTTTCGTTGTAAAAATAATCCTACAGTAAACAATGGCATGTGACTGAAATGAGGCTTGATTGGCCGCCGTTTGGCATCAGAGATTCTCAGTAAGTGATCCCGCCCACTCCTGTACATTCTGTTTCATGTTAAACATTTCCTGTTACTCGTCAAAGTAGACCTAACCTCACTACTAGGCATTGGTTTGCCTAGGAAAGTGTTATTTCATAATCTACAGTAGCGTGCAAATTAATCAGAACAACGTAATTACTTATGTAAAAAACACTCAAACGGGATAGAAAAAGGATCTAAGACATACCTCAGTAATCTATGTGGCCTCCCTTGTTCCTAATAACAGCTCTGAGACGATTTGGCATGGATTCCACTAATTTCCCACAAATATTCTTCATTTCTTCATCGCGAAACCATACACCAATGAGGGTAGAAATCATCTTCTCCTTTGTAGAACAATCCATTTTTGCATTCTTCTTTTGCAAATTGACCACAAGTTCTCAATGGGGTTGATGTCGGGAGAGTTACCTGGCCAGGGGAGTACCTGAATATTCTTCTTGTTGAAGAATTCTGTAGTTTTTCGAGACGTATGGCATGGTGCCAGGTCTTGTTGGAACACACCTCTGCCATCCGGAAATGATTTTTGCAGCTGGGGTACGATTCTGGTTTCCAATAAGTGAATATATTTGTCAGAATTCATCATTCCCTTGATAGGAATTAATGCTCCAGGCCCTTCGTGTGTAAAACAATCCCAAAACATTACTTTAGGGGGGGTATTTGGGTGTTTGTTGGAGATGAGCTGCTATTACTTTTTCGGATCCTTTCCGTACGTAAGAAACACGGTGGCCGTGGACCTCGAAATGAGACTCATCGGAAAAAAGTACATTCTTCCAGCCATTCACTGTCCAGTGTTGATGTAATTTTTCCCACATTAAGCGTTTTTTGCACATAACAGGGGTTAGCAGTTGCTTCTTAATAGGCTTACGAGCCCTTCGTCCAGCTTCCAAAAGCCTACGCCGCACTGTTGTGACGTGAATATTCGCCCCAGTGGTAGCCATTAACTCGCGGGTTAAGTCGACAGCAACGATCATCTGCAGGTGAAGTCTTCCTTTCCGGCCACAGTTTCCTTTTTTCTGGGGTGTGATGGATCCAGTCTCCCTGTATCGTTTTATGATCGAATTAACAGTAGCCAAACCGATGTGACATTCTGCAGCAATTTGCCTCTGTGTCATAGAAGAATGCTCTGCTAATGTTATAATTTTAGACCGTTTTCGTGGAGTTGTATCCATTTGTGAAGACGACAGAATGTACACAGGATTGCAGTATTAAGTCTTCAACACAACTGGAATGCTTGTAAGTACAAAACGACAGGCAAAATGTCACATATTATAAAAAATAATAATAATGACAGACCTTCAACAATGGAATTACACGTACTACAGATGTCAATTAAAGCGGTATGAGCAGCTGTGAGGCCAACAATGACAGAAAATGTAAAAATATGACGTGTTCGGATTAATTTACACGCTAATGTATTAACTGGAACTTACTACATACGTTCAACACTATTTCTTTCTCTCCGCTTTTGAGAATGTTTTCACTCTTACGTTTAGTAACCACACGCATTGAGTATGCAGAAGCCACACTAACACGTATTTACGAGAAGCAGCTCAAGTGGCGCCAGCTTATTACGAGAACAGACTACCTTGGTATTAATCTTAGTATTCATCCGCTCACAACGTAAATAATGAAATCTAAAAGTAGCTATTATTTTACGTAGCATTTTACATATGAGTGAAGTTATATGTTTCATCGTATTTAAGAACTAGAATTAAATTTTTATTTTCAAATAATACATGGTTATGATTTGCAAATATGGAACTATATTTTCTTGCGTCCCGTCGTATGAGTGTTTCGACTGGGAGCCAATCACGCATATGACAGCCATGTGGTTGTGTTTACATTAGGATTTTTCTTACAGCGAAAAGGGTATAGTTGTTGACGACGACAACGCGACACCTATCTACTATGCGCGAAACATTTCTTGATCCTCCTTCGGCTTCATAGTACTAAATCGGTAAGGTTCGGTTATCTTCGTTGACAAGGAGTGGCAACCATTAAACATTAAAATTGAATCGCATGGACAAACGCCGTGACATCTGACGGTATAATTTCAAATCCTTGAACATTATGGTTACTGATGGTTGTTTGATAGACACAGTAAAGCAATACGTTGAAAAATTGAATTAATTTTGTTTTCGAACATAGGCCCAGTACATTTTTTTTATCACAATGGCTGAGAAAGTAATAAAATAAATAGTTCCAGCAAATAGTGTATCTTGATCTGCACCATACTTGATTTAGACATAAGATCGAATCGTAGAAATTATAGTGTAAACCTATACTATAAGGATTTGTTATGGAAAATATCACACATGGTTAGCATGGATAATGTTATAATTTGTTCAATTGCTTACATACATACACTGCGCTTATAGTACATTATGCAACGAGCCTATAATGATAGTAATTAAGACGCGAGTATGTTTGTTTATGAAACGAGTGCAAGCGAGTTTCATAATTTTCATACGAGCGTCTTAATTACAATTATAGGCAAGTTTCATACGACTTTTTATGCTCGACTATATTTCTAACTTGAAATTAATCAGAAATATTCATTTTATTCGTATCTGACTGAAGATCGGAAGTGACCTTGTGCATAGCTCGTAAATTGTGAGATGTGCGCAGAGGCGAAAGTATTGATTTTTTCCGAGGAACAATAATGTCATTGACCTTGATGTAATTTAGAGAATAACATTAACTAATTTTGATATAACCTGGAAATTGATTTAGAATTGAAAAACGAGATGACAAATTGAATTTATTTGAATATTATTTACAATTAACGCTAATTATTATAGTAACAGAACATAACCTTCTGCGACAGTATTGGATTTCCAGCCTCCGTGACGTTTCCCTCGTTGTCTTTCGATTGCATATCCGAGAATAATCGAAAACCTGAACTTTAATGAGTAGATGTACTTTAATGAGGTCCATTAAAGGACTGCTACCAGGTGTATAATTACTACATTTCGGCATGGTCGAGCATAAAATATTTAATGGCATCTGTGAAGCATGCTTGAATAGTTTCTGTTTGGTATACTTAACCCCATGATACAACTAATTTCATAAATCCCGAAATAAGGTATATCACGAAATTAGGTGGGTTTATCCTACTGTTCTGTACCCCATTACGTCCTGGCCTACTTGCCTCATAAGTGGTGCATTGTTGTATCACTTGCGAGGTTCAGACCTGTCTTCGGACAGTTGACTAAACAACAACACCCTACGGTTAGGCTACTGTACTTGCTGTGTCAAACATTCATGGTATGGGTTTCTCTTTCGATATGGTAATAACTGAAGACCTGAATTGACAAACATTACAAGTCAAAAAGTTACCAAATTTGACTTACCACATGGTATATGTTCTGTTTTGCATAGGCTACAATTACGTAAAAAAGGATGTCCCAAGTCTTCTGACTCTAAGCCTGTATTTTTCAACCACACAAATAAGAATTTCTTTTTTTTATTGGGTTATTTTACGACGCTGTATCAACATCTAGGTTATTTAGCGTCTGAATGAAATGAAGGCGATAATGCCGGTGAAATGAGTCCGGGGTCCAGCACCGAAAGTTACCCAGCATTTGCTCGTATTGGGTTGACGGAAAACCCCGGAAAAAATCTCAACCAGGTAACTTGCCCCGACCGGGATTCGAACCCGGGCCCCTTTTTTTATTGGGTTATTTTACGACGCTGTATCAACATGTAGGTTATTTAGCGTCTGAATGAAATGAAGGCGATAATGCCGGTGAAATGAGTCCGGGATCCAGCATTTGCTCGTATTGGGTTGAGGGAAAACCCCGGAAAAAATCTCAATCAGGTAACTTGCCCCGACCGGGATTCGAACCCGGGCCCCTTTTTTATTGGGCTATTTTACGACGCTGTATCAACATCTAGGTTATTTAGCGTCTGAATGAAATGAAGGCGATAATGCCGGTGAAATGAGTCCGGGGTCCAGCACCGAAAGTTACCCAGCATTTGCTCGTATTGGGTTGAGGGAAAACCCCGGAAAAAATCTCAACCAGGTAACTTGCCCCGACCGGGATTCGAACCCGGGCCACCTGGTTTCTCGGCCAGACGCGCTGACCGTTACTCCACAGGTGTGGACAATATAAGTATTTCAATACTCTCTTATGGCAAGCCTGTGTAGTTTTATTGCTCTCCAGAACAATTTACTTCAATGGACTTTGGATGTTTGTCAGTTCAGGTCTTCAATTTTCTGTTGCTATTCGAATCAATCATAAAGATTATGAACATGTTACAACAAAAGATAAAAAAACACACTCCGTGTGATTTGAACCTGGGTCTCTGGAATGAAAAACAAATATTGTAGCCGTTTGGTTGACTACACAATTTTTACATAATCACTCAAAAAAATATATGAACATATTACTGTGTGATGCATGTATCTTAATGTAGTTTTATTATACGATATCGAAAAGGAGAAAAATGGAAATTGTATTTATAGCCAACGTCCAATGACTGGATTTGTTATTTTGATCTGATTAATACCTTAAAAGCAGTCCACTATACCGCGGTGGAACCTTTATATATCACGCCAAAGAAAAATTTACATATAGAACAAGAGAATGCAGATAATTTAGTGGGAATATCCGTTAAGCATTCGTTCTAAGTCTTTCGATTTTTTTTCACACACGACTGTCACGCACATCGTGTATAACAACACCTCGGAGACGCATTTCGAAGATTTGCAGTCGTCGATTATTTCCAATATGCCCGAGCGTCAACGCATAACTAATCCGAAGTGACACATTTCTCAGTGATATTTTTGTCGTAACATTGAAATAAAAGAACGAGAAAGGAAACAGAACCCAGAAGAAGAAAAAAAGCAGAAGTATACATAGAATTAGACGGAAATTAGAGGATAGCAAGAAAATAAAAAGTAAAGAAAGAAAGAAAGAAAGGAGGATGGAATGACAGGAACGAGGAAAAAAGGATAAGAAAAAAGTGAATTAAAATGTATATTAGGGCGTATCGAAAAAAAATTCCGAAATTCAAAACGTAAGGATGTACAAAAGTTGTCTTGTAGTCTCTACTATAAGCAGTAAAAAGCTAGGTCTCTGATTACATTTTTCACCGGACTGCAGGAGATCTAAAGATTAACGTATAAAGTAAAATTATGTATTTAATTTATTTTTATTTTTATAATTCTTCAGTGCAAGGCCAATGGGTATTAAGTCACTTCTTTTCTACAATTTTTAGTTTCTGAAAACCTATTAAAAAGAAAAACTTCATTTATAATTTGGTGTTACGGACTTGTGTCTGAGTGGAGTACGGGTCGTAATACAATAAAATGATCAATTTGCCTTAAGTCCTATTTGTAATATTTTGTCGGTATTAACAGTTTATATCGACATATGCCCTCAGTACCATCATTATATGATGTACTGGAGAAATATTATGTTGACCATTTAAGATTTTTATGTCTCTGTACTTGAACTAACACTGCGTCAATACTGTATTAATGAGGAAGCTGATAAGTTTTGTATTTCCACTGTTGTTACTTTCTAGAATATGAAATAATAGCATTAACGAGTTATTGAAAGTGTTGTTAAGAAGATCTATAGTAGAAATAAAATGGTTCTTTTTGTACAAAAGTGAGTTTATATTGATAAAGGTAGGTAAATGTTTTGAATTGGAGTATTTTTTTTGTAGGTATTTATATTTTTAATATAAAATAGGCAAATTATTCACTCTCTCTACAGTTGAGAATCAAATTCAAATCATGATTTTAGTGACTGATAGGCCTATCTATTTACTACATACAACTGGTTCCGTATGGGTTGTTTTTTATCTACTGCTGTAAAGTAACACAACTTTGTGCGGGTGCTTGTCTGAGCTGTGTCGTGTTAAATGGAGAATTCCAGTCAGATAAGTTCTTTCATTCTAAGTAACACGACTATACGTGCGGGTGCTCGTCTCAGCTTAGGTCGTATTAGATGGGGAATTTCATTCAGATTAATTTTATGTATGGGTGCTAGTCTGAGCTTAGGTCGTATTAGATGAGGAATTTCATTCAGATTATTGCTTTCATTCTATGTAACATGACCATGTGCGGGTGCTTGTCTGAGATTAGGTCGTATTAGATGGGGAATTTCATTCAGATTACTTATATTCTAAGTAACACGACAATGTACGGGTGCTCGTCTGAGTTTAGGTCATATTAGATGGGGAATTACATTCATATTATTGCTTTCATTCTAAGTTACACGACCATACGTGCGGGTGCTTGTCTGAGCTTAGGTCGTACTAGATGGGGAATTCCATTCGGGTCCACACCTGTGGAGTAACGGTTAGCGCGTCTGGCCGCGAAACCGGGTGCCCCGGATTCGATTCCCGGTTGGAGCAAGTGAACTTGTTGAGGTTTTTTCCGGGGTTTTCCCTCAAACCTAATATGAGCAAATGCTGGGTAACTTTCGGTGCTGGACCACGGACTCATTTCACCAGCATTATCTTGTTCATCTCATTCAAACGCTAAATAACCTAAGATGTTGATAAAGAGTCATAAAATAACCCACTAAAAATTCCATTCGAATAATTGCTTTCATTCCAAGTAACACGACCATTTGCAGATGCTTGTTTGAGCTTAGGTCGTATTGGATGGGAAATTACTTCCAGATTATTGCTTTCATTCTAAGTTACACGACCATATGTGCGGGTGCTTGTCTGAGCTTAGGTCGTACTAGATGGGCAATTCCATTCAGATAATTGCTTTCATTCCAAGTACTACGTCCTTGTCTGAACTTAGGTCATATTAAATGGGAAATTACATTCAGATTATTGCTTTCATTCTAAGTTACACGACCATACGTGCGGGTGCTTGTCTGAACTTAGGTCGTACTAGATGGGCAATTCCATTCAGATAATTGCTTTCATTCCAAGTACCACGGTCCTGTCTGAGCTTAGGTCGTACTAGATGGGGAATTCCATTCAGATAATTGCTTTCATTCTAAGTACCACGGTCCTGTCTGAGCTTAGGTCGTACTAGATGGGGAATTCCATTCATATAATTGCTTTCATTCTAAGTACCACGGTCCTGTCTGAGCTTAGGTCGTACTAGATGGGGAATTCCATTCATATAATTGCTTTCATTCTAAGTACCACGGTCTTGTCGGAGCTTAGGTCATATTAGATGAGGAATTCCATTCAGAATATTGCTTTCAATCTAAGTAACAAGACCAAGTGCGGGTGGTTGTCTGAGCTTAGGTCGTACTAGATGGGGAATTCCATTCAGATAATTGCTTTCATTCTAAGTACCACCGTCCTGTCTGAGCTTAGGTCGTACTAGATGGGGAATTCCATTCAGATAATTGCTTTCATTCTAAATACCACGGTCCTGTCTGAGCTTAGGTCGTACTAGATGGGGAATTCCATTCATATAATTGCTTTCATTCTAAGTACCACGGTCCTGTCTGAGCTTAGGTCGTACTAGATGGGCAATTCCATTCAGATAATTGCTTTCATTCTAAGTACCACGGTCCTGTCTGAGCTTAGGTCGTACTAGATGGGGAATTCCATTCAGATAATTGCTTTCATTCTAAGTACCACGGTCCTGTCTGAGCTTAGGTCGTACTAGATGGGGAATTCCATTCATATAATTGCTTTCATTCTAAGTACCACGGTCCTGTCTGAGCTTAGGTCGTACTAGATGGGGAATTCCATTCAGATAATTGCTTTCATTCTAAGTACCACGGTCCTGTCTGAGCTTAGGTCGTACTAGATGGGGAATTCCATTCAGATAATTGCTTTCACTCTAAGTACCACGGCCTTCTCTGAGCTTAGGTCACATTAGATGGGGAATTACATTCAGATTATAGCTTTCATTCTAAGTTACACGACCATACGTGCGGGTGCTTGTCTGAGCTTAGGTCGTACTAGATGGGGAATTCCATTCAGATAATTCCTTTAATTTTAAGTAACACAACCATGTGCGATTACGTCTCTAGGACGCTCTGTTGGTGAGATGTGGTGATACGTGGAATTAGACTATCGAGCTGGTGACCGGCAGTGAACTATTTGAGTGTACTTCAGTAATATTTTCGGAATAAAAACCTTACCACTTAGTTCGCTATTCTCATTTCTTTCTCCCGGGAGATGTGAGAATAATAGGTCAATCGATAATCACAGTCCGGAAGGACTTCTGTTCGCTCTCATCCGTAGGCTACCGCAAGAGTTGGTCACAAATGGGGAAAAAAAACTACGCATTCATGATTATTATAGTACATGAGAAAAACATAAATCAATAACACTGATTTATTTTAATGACGTGTGCTGTGTGTTTTGTGGCAGCAAAATCATTGTAATATGTACAGTACAACCATATAACTAAGAAGAATTAATAATAATAATAATAATAATAATAATAATAATGATAATAATAATAATAATAATAATAATAATAATAATAATAATAATAATAATAATAATAATATCAATGGTTCAGCCAAATATATTCATTCTCCTGTTTGATACGTATGTGAAAGTGGCCGTGCGTCTTCACCATAATATGAAATAGAGATATGCAAAATTTCAGTCTCCTAACCCCCTGTAAGCCGGTATAATACCATATAAAATAGAGGCAACAGTTTTACCAGCAGAAAAATGAACATAAAGATTTAGCTATATTATTTAGGAGTAATTTTACATTTCATAGTCATAATAATATTATAAATTTGTCCTATAAAAGTATAGATTTTGTTATGAGAAATTCTTGTAAATTTAAAGTCAAAACTATAATAATTTTGTATAATTCCATTGTTCGATCTAAATTAGAGTATGCTGCTGTTATCTGGAACCCACTTACTAACAACTATATTCTGTTACTAGAAAAAATTCAAAATAAATTTCTAAAATGGTTATATTACAGACTTCATAATAATTATCCTACTTATGAGAGTTATGCTACAATTCTTCAACGTTTCCATTTTACTAGTTTGCAAATTAGACGAAATTGTTAATCTTTAAACTTTCTTTATAAAATTATTAACAATAAGTTGGACTGTGTTGGTTTATTTTATTAAATAACATTATATACACCTAAGCTTAATACAAAATTTCGAAATTTATATTACATACCAAGGGCAAATACTGAATCGCACAAAAATTCCCCAGTTTTCCAAATGTTACAGTTATACAATAAATTACACCCTCATCCGAATGTTGATATTTTCAATATGAATTTCTGTAGATACAGAATTATTTGCTATCATATTTTACAGAATATTGTTGTAAGTTAATTTGAAGCTACTTTCACACCTTATTTCAATTTCTCGTTTTTCTTTCTCTTATTTCTATTTTGTTCCGGTTTTTAACAAGTGTATATTTCCTTTCCCTTGTTTATGTTTTATAAATTAGTTTATGCTCGACCGTGCCGAAATGTAGTAATTATACACCTGGTAGCAGTCCTTTAATGCATGTAATTAAAGTACACCTATTCATTAAAGTTCAGGTTTTCGATTATTCTCGGATATACAATCGAAAGACAACGAGGGAAACGTCACGGAGGCTGGAAATCCAATACCGTCGCAGAAGGTTATGTTCTGTTACTATAATAATTAGCGTTAATTGTAAATAATATTCAAATAAATTCAATTTGTCATCTCGTTTTTCAATTCTACATCAATTTCCAGGTTATATCAAGGTTAATATTTAGTTTACTCTGTAGGTTATAGGCTATCAAGGTCAATGTGGAGATCTGTTCCTGGGAAAAAATCAATACTTTCGCGTCTGCGCATATCTCACAATTTACGAGGTATTGCATAAGGTCAGTTCCGCTCTTCAGTTAGATACAAATAAAATGAATACTTCTGAATAATTTCAAGTTAGAAATATGGTCGAGCATAAAAAGTCGTATGAAACTCGCCTATAATGGTAATTAAGACTCTCGTATGAAAATTATGAAACTCGCTTGCGCTCGTTTCATAAACAAACATACTCGCGTCTTAATACTATCATTATAGGCTCGTTGCATAATGTACTATTGTCAGACTTGACTATTGTAATTGGGCTTTGCCTGTTATGTTCAATAAGAAATAAATAAATAAACGAAATAAATAAAATAAAGTGGTTACATACTAGTACTTGAATTAAAATTTATTAATCTTATATTTGGAATCAACCGGATATACTGTGTCGATTTATCTAGTTGGGATTGTACATTCCTTCTCTCAGAAGACATTTTGGCAAATATGCACCATTGCATTACAAAATGAGAAACCTTCTTCTCATGCGTCAAACCTACATCCGCGTTCACGACCCAGTAAGAATGCCGTAAATTAAGGTTGAGAAAGACGTTTTGACAAGAATTCGAACTGGCGTGGATGATTGGATATCTGAGATAGAATGTTCTAAAACCCATAAGTGTGTGGCAGCGGTAGAAAATAAGGAGGACCGATGTAATTGGAGGGGGGAGCCTCCGCTAAGAACTGATGGGACGGCTAAGACAAGCGGAACGAAATGGAAGAAAAGTCCAGCTTCAGTAAATCACAACGTAGTGAGAACGCAGGAAATGGAGAAGAAATTGAAGAGAAATATATAAAGTGAGAGTGAAACAGAACACAACGTTCAATGCTCCGGTGTCAATTCCACATCACAAACAGAACTGCAACTGGTATCTATCTCAGTAGCATGCACATGAAGTTCTAATATCCAACAATTGATTTCTTATTACACGTATGTAGGCAGCCTACATTACGGAATAATTAAAACACCCTCTATAGTAGGATATATCTACATCACCAAATGTTGTTTAAAATATTTCGAAATTGTAATAGTAATATACGTTACAAGAGCGGTATGTTAATGTTTTCATGGTTGAGGAAAAGATTGAAAAAGCGAAACGTAGTTGAGCTTTTTTAATTTCCGAGAACATGAAAACAAACATACCGCTCGTGTATCGTACATTATTTTGTGCGAAGATCGTTTATTACATACCTGAAAGACGAATTTCTAATTAGTTGCAATGAAATCTCCATGTTGGTGTCTGTTTAATGACGGCAACTTCGGAACACCAAAATATCTTTCTTCAACATTGTTGCTATAAAATGTTTTCTGTGTTTACTATACTCCAGCAGGCCGTGATATACGTCTGTCTTTCCCCCCCCCCCAGTCTATAAATGCGAACTTAAAACAAACGGTAAGGTTATGTAATGATTTATTTTTCATTTTAATATTTCAACAATATTATTTATGTAACATATTGCAGTAATAACATCGGCATCTGGAATCTTGTTGATTTTTTCACGGCTTCCTTAATGTTACTTGTATCAGGAATGCAATAATTTTCGTGGAGTAGTAGACTTTACTTCATTTTTGCAAACATTTAAAAACAATAATTAACATTGCAATTTAGGTGAAATTGCAGTGGTAAGTTTCCAATTTATAATTATTACTATGTTAAACGTCTCTAAAAATAATATGTTAAAAGTCTAAAGCAGTAAAATGATTGTCGCGCTTAAGCGGTAAGAAGAGGGAAATTGTTACGTGTGTTACGTTGGGAATACTGAATGTGGTATTTCACACTTACCGCGTATTGGTTCTGTGCGGAAAACAAGCAAATACGCACGATCTCGCACAAGATATCATACCAGATTTCCTGATTTTGAGTAATTTAAGTCTCAATTTTGTTTTAATTCAAACAAATACTCATTGTTTCTTAGTACGGTAATAGTACATTATGCAACGAGCCTATAATGATAGTAATTAAGACGCGAGGATGTTTATGAAACGAACGCAAGCGAGTTTCATAATTTTCATACGAGCGTCTTAATTACCATTATAGGCAAGTTTCATACGACTTTTTATGCTCGACCATATTTCTAACTTAAAATTATTCATAAGTATTCATGTTGTTCTTATGTGACTAGGGAGCGAACTGACCTTGTGCAATCTCGTAAATTGTGAGATGTGCGCAGACGCGAAAGTATTGATTTTTTCCGGGCAACGGATGTCGAGGACCTTGATCTAGAGAGTAAGATAAACGTTAAACTTGATGTAACCTTGAAATTGAATTCGACATTGAAAAACGAGATGACAAATTGAATTTATTTGAATATTATTTACAATTAACGCTAATTATTATAGTAACAGAACATAACCTTCTGCGACAGTATTGGATTTCCAGCCTGCGTGATGTTTTGCTAGTTGTCTTTCGATTGCATATCCGAGAATAATCGAAAACTGAACTTTAATGAATAAGTGTACTTTAATGACATGCATTAGAGGACTGCTACTAGGTGTATAATTACTACATTTCGGCATGGTCGAGCATAAAATTCCATATAGTACATCATTCCTAGCTAGACTGATTCGTACATAAAAATCCTTCCAAAAGTTCAGAAGAAATATCTATAGGATAAAGGTGCCTAATT
Source organism: Periplaneta americana (assembly GCF_040183065.1). NCBI lineage: Eukaryota > Metazoa > Arthropoda > Insecta > Blattodea > Blattidae > Periplaneta > Periplaneta americana. Next base: position 154,706,930 of record NC_091127.1, on the reverse strand, counting down.
CCGTGATACCCCTAATCCCGTGATAACATTTCAATTGACTGCCATAGAGTTGTGGTCTCTGACTTTTAAGTTTTTGAAATACCTAACAAATGCCAGGAGATGTCTTCTTTTCAATTCTATTGACTACCCGCCTTTTAAATAGAAGCGGTCGACTGCAGAAGCTTTTGTTCAGTGAAAGGTGGTTGACCAGTAAGACCAGTGACGCCAACGCTAAATTGTGAAAATTAATGTCTATGAAAGAAAATAGTTCGTGGTAATAATAACAGAAATAGGTTATAAAAATCAATTATAATTATAATAAAATAATAGGGCATATATTTAACTTAATTACTGCAGTTGTTAGGAATATAAATAATGAGAAATAATTGTGTTATAATTCATGTATTCAAATTTAATTTTGTATTGAATTTAACTTTCAGTATTTTTTGCTTATAATATATTAATATGTTATATGTATTCCTGTAGTTACACAAGTATTTTCTATTAAATTTGTCACTTAGGTCCTTTTTCTATGTTGTAATTTCTTGCTTAATCCATATTAAAACAATATACCATGACTTTAAAGTGTTTTTCCAAACACATGTTTGTAATCTGGACAGTTAATGAAGATTATTTTAGTATCACGGAATTAAGATATAACTCACGGAATTAGGAATCCACTATCACGGAATTTGGATCCCTGTCACGGATTTAGGAACCACTGTATAACAATGAAGAATCATATAATATTATATATCAAACTTGTGAAACTGTTGACACTGAATGTTGTAAAAACTGCAGCTAAAGGTCCAAATAACGTCATTTAGGTGCTATTTGAAAATTTTTAGTTTGGCATAAATATAGACTTTATTAAATATGTCACGGAATTAGGCAACTTTACCCTACATAATAATAATAATAATAATAATAATAATAATAATAATAATAATAATAATGGCTTATTTTAACTGGCAGAGTTAAGGCCATTCGGCTTTCTCTTCCACTCAATCAGTGCGATACAAAAATACAAAATTACTATATTGCTAAGGAGCAAAACATAATTAATACAATACAATACATAACAATTCTTTAACCTTCCCAACACTCAAATGAAATAATTATGTACTAATAATAACATTAATAATAATAATCATACCTAAATATAATTAAATCATTAAACTCGATTATGATTATAATTACAACTTCAATTTGTCTGCGTCAGTAAGAAATTGTTTAGCTTTGTCTTGAAAATATTGTCTGGCAGGCCCTAATCTTCTGAGGTAGAGAATTTCATTCACGAGGGACGGAGACAGTGAAAGAGGATGAATAGTGGGATGTTCTATGGGGAGGAATTGCTAGTATTTGGCTCTCTTGTGACCTGGTATTTAGATTGTGATTGCAGGATAAGTAGTTAAACCGGGGCGAAGATAATTTGGAGTAGAAGTGTGGAGAACTCGAAACAGAAGAGAAAGCGACTGAAGTGATCTACGGTTATTGAGTCGCAGCCAGGATAAATGTCTGAACGAAGGTGTAATATGTAATACATACATACATACATACATACATACATACATACATACATACATACATACATACATACATACATACATACATACATACATACATGCTACAGAGCTATGAACGTATAAAAGTGCTCAACTTAAGCCGAAGTAGGGTTTTGTGTACTACCCGTTGCTGAATTAGTTGCGTGTCGATTGTGCTGACTATGCGCCACACGACGCATTTATCTCCAGCCATCAAATCTGTAAACCATACCTCTGATGGTGGTTAGTCTTACCTCATGTTCTCGTCAGTTAAGCAAGAACCTAGGTGGTTCCAGTGCTTTTATCCAGATTTATGAGTCGTCTGTAATGCAATATCACTGCCCTCTACCAATCTTTGGACAAATCACGGAGAAACGCGAAAGATCGATTCGGCGTCATACAAACACAAGTTGTGCCCTATTTTTCAAAACGGAGATGATAATGAAAGGCAAATTGTGGACTGTTGATGGAATGACGAGGGAAAAACGGAAGAATTCAATTAAAAAAAAACACCAAATCCTTGGTCTTTTCCAACACATATGCAATTCTGCCATCGCCGGGATTTGAACTCGTGTTCTTTGTTGCCGTAAGTTAGCGAGCTATCAATACGGCTACACAGATGGCATCTGTGTCAGGTTTGAAGAAACAAAATTATAGTGAAAATATCCATATCAAACTTTTTTCTTTACAGCATTGGAATATATTTCAACGTGCTATATAAAAAAATTAAAAACTAAACTGTGTTGTCTATGATTTAAGAATAAACTTTGGAAGACTAAGTATGAAAATATTAGGCAATGGCTCTACGAACAGAGTAGAGAAACCTTTATCGCAGTTGCCATCTTGAAATGAGTTTCAGAATTAAGGAAAATTACGTAGGAGACGATGAACATTCGTAGTACGGCCAGAACTCGAGGGAAAAGCCGCTGAAAAGACGAAAACTCACAAGAGAAAATAATATTAATATGGTGTGAAGATGTTTACGACGCCAAGTTATGATTTGAATTCATAACGCCGGCGAGTTTCATGAAGAGGAATGAACATAAAGAGTTCTTCTCCTCCTGGATTTCTTGTTCATTTAAAGAAGCTTATGCTGCAACACTTTTCATTAACATATAAACAATTCGTAGCTACGTTTTCAACTCAAGCACGCCTAGTCAACCAAGATAGTAGAGTTACTATTAAGTCTATCCTTATATCGACTGTTCATAGGTTCAAACACTATCGGGGCAATGTGTAATAAAAATCCTATGGCTTTCCTTGAAAGAGAAATAAAGCCGGGAGGCACTTGTAATAGATTTGCGGTATGCAAAAGAATTCTGTGTCTGAACATGGAGACTCAGTCTACGTTTATCTGCTTTTCCTGGCTGACGTCATATTTCAATTCTGCTAATCATTAACTTCAACTACAATGGTACTGTCGGAGGCAATGAATTTCTTCTTCCAGATATTTCACCTGAGTAATTCTTTAAACTACTAGTTTTCATAGATTATACACGGAGATGTTACAACTTACATCCAAATGGCCTTTAAGGAACGCCGCCCTCACATAAGCCTGCCCTATCCTGTGCAAGAATAATCCAGTCTCTATCATCATATCCCACCACCCTCAAATCCATTTTAATATTATCATCCCATCTTCGTCTCGGCCTCCCCAAAGGTCTTTTACCCTCCGGCCTCCCAACTAATACTCTATATGCATTTATGGATTCGCCCATACGTGCTACATGCCCTGCCCATCTCAAACGTCCCGATTTAACGTTTCTAATTATGTCAGGTGAAGAGTACAATGCGTGCAGTTCTCCTGTAACTTCAATCCTTGTAGCCCCAAATATTTTCCTAAGAACCTTATTCTCAAACACCTATGTTCCTCAAAGTGAGAGTCCAAGTTTCACAACCATACATAATAACCGGTAATATAACTGTTTTATAAATTCTAACTTTCAGATTTTTTGACAGCAGACTAGATGACAAAAGCTTCTCAACCGAATAATAACAGGCATTTCCCATATTTATTCTGCTTTTAATTTCCTCCCGAGTGTCGTTTATATTTGTTACTGTTGCTCCAAGATATTTGAATTTTTTCACCTCTTCGAAGGATAAATCTCCAATTTTTATATTTATATTTCGTACAATATTCTGGTCACGAGACATAATCATATACTTCGTGTTTTCGGGGTTTACTTCCAAACCTATCGTTTTACTTGCCTCAAGTAAAATTTCCGTGTTTTCCCTAATAGTTTGCGGATTTTCTCCAAACATATTCACGTCATCAGCATAGACAAGAAGCTGATGTAACCCGTTCAATTCCAAACCCTGTCTGTTTTCCTGGACTTTCCTTCTGGCGCACCCTCGGGCTAGCGTCTGTTACCCGCGGATAAGAGAGGCACTAGCGTGCATCCATGGCTGCTGGCTGACATGCTTAGTCCCTCACCCTTCCGCAAGACGGTGCATATTGCGAAATTCTCCTTACCCGTTACTCATTTCAGCGAGTTCTGACGACCACTGTTCTAGAGCAATGTTAAAAAGTAAAGGTTATAATGCATCTCCTTGCTGTAGCACGCAGTGAATTGGAAAAGCTTAAGACAGAAACTGGCCTATACGTACTCTGCTAAATGTTTCACTGAGACACATTTTAATTAATCGAATTAGTTTCTTCGGAATACCAAATCCAATAAGAATATTATATAATACTTCTCTCTTAACAGAGTCATATGCCTTTTTGAAATCTACGAATAATTGATGTAGGCCTACTATGAACTATTAAAGAGCTAATTGAAAAGCATACACTACAGCCGACGTCATCGCTATAATAATCCAGTTCAAGAGGTGGGCAATTTGGTATAACCACTCTCAAATTTTATAAGAATTCTCAACCAACAGACACTATTAATTAGAGGAAAGCCACGGTCATGTGCAAGGATTAACTGAAGACTACCGCTTAGAATTATAAAAAACACGATACCAAAGGCATACACCTAATGCTTGTGGAAGTAATATGAACCTTCACTTTTCTGGAAGGAATCGAACAAATTCCTACGGATTTATAGCCGAAAATTCTACCACTTTAACCACAAAGTAAGACTGTAAGTTAAATTACTTTTCTTGTAACTGAAAACTCTTCAAAGTCCAAAATAATCCTAAATATTACTGAAATGATATAATAGATACTAACCCTTTCTTCAGTTTCCTTCATGGCCAACCCAAAACGCTAAAATAGCGTACATTCGAATTATTGATCTGGAGGCAGACAATTACTTGGGCATTAATGCTGCAGCAGACTTCGTGCGAGGAATTACTTCAGCGTTGGAATTAAATTCCCCTGGTGATATATATCCCGCCACACATATCTACGGGTTATTCAGTGTCGCTTTCAGAGACGCTGTAGAAAAGTTTATTTTTTCAGTAAATAATTGTTTTGATAAAACAGCATGAAATATTAAATATTATACGTTACAATGATAAATGTTGATTATAAATTAGTAACTGGAGTTCGGATTTACATGTAGCATGCATTACACCACATACTAAAACATAAGCGATAATGATATTATTAGACAACGAGGAATGTGAGTTTTCAAATAAAAGTACACTTGAATATAAAGATTCAGTATGTTTACGCAGCCTGTTTGAACTTCAGTAATTAATTACAGCAAAATTAGAAGAAACATAAAAAGTACAGTTTTCTTCAATTAACTAATCTAATGGTAAAAATTTCGTGTTGAACAGAATAAATCTGTAGGTCTTGGTATATTGAAAAGATTTCATCTTTTTATAATGTACGTGCAGCATATCAGAGATCACCATTTCGGTATCCGTAGTTATAAGTGCTGTACTTCATCATCGATATTTAACGCTAAATATGTTCAGAAGAGGCGTTGATTGGGCTAAGTATATTCAGAAGAGGCGTGGATTGGGCTAAGTATGTTCAGAAAGGGTGTAGATTGGGCTAAGTATGTTCAGAAAGGGTGTAGATTGGGCTATGTTCAGAAGAGGCGTAGATTGGGTTAAGTATGTTCAGAAAGGGTGTAGATTGGGCTAAGTATGTTCAAAAGAGGCGTAGATTGGGCTAAGTATGCTCAGAAGAGTCGTAGATTGGGCTAAGTATGTTCAGAAAGGGTGTAGATTGGGCTATGTTCAGAAGAGGCGTAGATTGGGTTAAGTATGTTCAGAAAGGGTGTAGATTGGGCTAAGTATGTTCAAAAGAGGCGTAGATTGGGCTAAGTATGCTCAGAAGAGTCGTAGATTGGGCTAAGTATGTTCAGAAAGGGTGTAGATTGGGCTATGTTCAGAAGAGGCGTAGATTGGGTTAAGTATGTTCAGAAAGGGTGTAGATTGGGCTAAGTATGTTCAGAAAGGGTATAGATTGGGCTAAGTATGTTTAGAAGAGGCGTAGATTGGACTGAGTATGTTCAGAACATTCGTAGATTGGGCTAAGTATGTTCAGAAAGGGCGTAGATTGGGCTAAGTATGTTCAGAAGAGGCGCAGATTGGGTTGAGCATATTCAGAAGAGGTATAGATTGGACTAAGTATGTTCAGAAGAGGCGCAGATTGGGTTGAGCGTATTCAGAAGAGGTATAGATTGGACTAAGTATGTTCACAAGAGGCGTAGATTGGGCTAAGTATGTTTAAAAATTTTTAAATCATGTTTTATTTAACGACGCTCGCACTGCCGAGGTTATATCAGCGTCGCCGGTGTGCCGGAATTTTGTTCCGCAGGAGTTCTTTTACATGTCACTAAATGCAGGGACTTGAGTCTGTCGCATTTAAGCACACTTAGGCTAAGTATGTTCAGAAGAGGCATGGATTGGGCTAAGTATGTTCAGAAGAGGCATAGATTGAGCTAAGTATGTTTACAAGAGGAGTAGATTGGACTAAGTATGTTCGGAAGAGGCATAGATTGGAGACATAGATTGGGCTAAGTATGTTCAGAAGAGGGGTAGATTGAGCTATGTTCACAAGAGGTGTAGATTGGGCTAAGTATGTTCAGAAAAGGTGTAGATTGGATCTGAAGCAGAATCGATATTTAATGCTAAATATATTCAGAAGAAGTGTAAAGTGGATATTTTCAGTTGTGAACTTCTATATTCATTACTAACAGTGGAAAAAGTACGATTTACATCTCTACTGAAGATATTTAGTGTCAATTGTCGAGTCTACTTCAAGTCATCTGAAATGTTTTCTTTTCATTACAGCGTAGTGTAATTCTGAAAGTAAGCTACAAGCTACTTCCTTTAGCGAAAATAATATAAGTTTATAGTGATTTCTATCTCAACTCAGCAGTCACTTGTCGTATATCATAATCACAATCATCATCGCCATCACCACTATCACCAAGAAGTGATTCTTCCGTCGTGAATTTCCCTGTCATGAACAATACCTAAAACATTTTGAACATCCTACGACTTGATGGTATTGCAGGAGGAGAAAAGAAATAAGATCAGTCCACATGGTCTTGAATTGCACATTTGTAACAATATATTATTAATATAATAGATATCAGTAGCAGAAATAACATATTTCAAATACTATAACTCTTCTCGGGTTCTCAGCCAGGTAAGTTGGAGATTAGCTTCCAAGCCTTCAAAGAAGATGGCAGAGCTAGCCATCGAAAGCTTGGAAGCAAATCTCCAACTCACCTGGCTGAGAACCCGAGAAGAGTTATTCTACATCAAACGCCGGGAAAGCCTCAAGTCATACATTATTTCAAATACTGTTCGAATGTAATGTTCCGCCCTCTCATTGGCGTAGTGTTCATGATGAACATAAATTCATGCGTCAACAAGTGTAGTGATTCCTACATTGTCATCAACGTGGAATGTTCTGCATATCATGAATTTCATATTTTGGAAATGTGAAAGGATGCAGTAGTTCTCGGGCGTACAGTCTAAACAAGTTGTATGGATTTTTTTAAGTTTCTTAAGGATTGCAGCATTTAAGGGGACACTATGGTGAAATAATGGTGAAAAATTAAGAAAATCGATTTAAAAATTTATTGTGGCTCTCTATTTAGACCGAGCTCAAAAAGCTAATTAATTTATTTTGATGTACCGAAGTACATATGATATTTCCATGCAGATATTCTGCGTCATCACATGATGAAAGAGTGATGGAACGGAGAAAAATTCTCTCCGGCGCCGGGATTTGAACCCGGGTTTTCAGCTCTACGTGCTGATGCTTTATCCACTAAGCCACGCCGGATACAATCCCGACGCCGTTTAGAATCGTCTCAGATTAAGCTCCATCTCTTGGGTTCCCTCTGGTGGCCGCCCTCTGCACTACGTCATAGATGTCTATGAACGCAGGACCGAAGCCCACACATGTGCCCATACCGTCGGATCCCGGCCAATCAGTCACTCATCTGAGTGCACCTCAACACATGTATGGACTTCGGTCCTGCGTTCATAGACATCTATGACGTAATGCAGAGGGCGGCCACCAGAGGGAACCCAAGAGATGGAGCTTAATCTGAGACGATTCTAAACGGCGTCGGGATTGTATCCGGCGTGGCTTAGTGGATAAAGCATCAGCACGTAGAGCTGAAAACCCGGGTTCAAATCCCGGCGCCGGAGAGAATTTTTCTCCGTTCAATCACTCTTTCATCAGCTAATTAATTTATTTTTCCATGACTATTTTCAAGCTTTTGAGATAATATGAATTAAAAATTGTGGAAATTGTGATGCAAGGAGCCTTTTTAGTGACGTTAATATAAAATACATTTAAAAAATATCATTTCAAAATTATTAGCCCTAATGGCACAAAATTTTGTACAGATGATAGTATTGCAGTTATGTTTATGTAGTTTAAAATTCATAAATTTTGGATGAAATGTTTATGTAGTTTAACATTTATAAATTTTGGATGAAAATTGTAAAAGTTTTAAAACTCACGGTAGTGTCCCCTTAAGACTTTTCGACTTCCCTATTGTTAAGTCAGCCTATTTTACCAAGGGATTTATAGTTATATTCATGGGCACTCCATGGCATTTTTAACATTCTCTTGTAGGCTATACCAACATCTCAATGATGGTCTAATAATCTCAATGTTTGTACTCCATCATAGAGTAGTAATGGAGCTGATTTTACTAGACCTGACATATTCTGCCCATCTCTCTGTGCTTCATATCACAACAAGTTACAACCCTCGTTCACAGTACGACGTATTCATTTGTACACGGACATCATTTTATTTTTACTTCAATTTTTATTGTACCTGAGTTTTTTAATGTACTTCACTCCCACCCCTTCTACTAATGAAGTTCAACCGTCCTCCACACAGATCCAAGACCGCATATACAGTCATAGTAACCTTACGGTCATAGCAAACAGTACGTTCCAAAAATATGTTTGCGTTTTCCAGTGACGAAAGAGCTTTCAATATTCCATCATTTTCCATTTGCTTACGTCGCATCCCAGTTTCCCCTACCTGCTTCTATTCGCCTCTCTGTAAATGCTAGTGGCTGGGCTGTCTTAGCTCTTTTCTGAGAACATTAATTTCTGTTAGGAATTGGACGTCTACGTAATATTATACCAACACAATAACTTAAATAAAAGGGTCTCGTTAAGTAATTATCACGTGATTTCCTCCCTTTCTACGACGCTGCGACGTAACCACTTGGACATGACAGTAGATAGCATGCCTGAGTAATTTTATCTTTTCGGATCGGGCAGAAGTGAAGATTGAATTTACAGTAGGTAAGGTCTCTTTTATAGAGTAGATACGGAATTATTTCAACATGAGTTACTGATACGAAGTACGAACCTGGTAATTGGAATTACGTACAATAGTCTATAGTGCGATAATATGCATATTAGAACTGAAGCCTGTATCGAAATGAACGGCCACCATTTTCAAAAATGTGTCTAAATATCCATATTATGATTATTTTTCAATTTAACTTCATTCTCTATATTGTACGCTAATGTGCTGTAGACAGGATAATATACACTGCATAATGAATACGTCCGCATGGAAAGCTCAGTTCGTGAGTAAAAACACTCATTGTTAATACTGTACTGTATTTTGATTAAACCTAATGAAAATGATCAAACTCAAAATCGCGATATTTCCTAGTTTACGTAAACGGATGAACTACTTTCTTCCCTCCTATACCTAGTAAAGTGATTTGTTTGTATATTACGCCAGTATCATCGAACTGCAGTCGTGGAAGGGGGTAGCAAACAGTGTTTCCGGTTCTTAATCGTTGATCCAAAGGTATAGCCAGGTTAATATTAGAAATGTTAGTAAAATAAAATGAAGTCCCTGTACAACTAAATAAAAAACAAATGGTAAATGTATCCATGTTGATATTAAATATTTTGTTCAAAATGATATATAAAACTGATTAATAAAGCGCGGGTCATACTTTCCGAATCACTCTGTAATATAATATTCATCGGGCACCTCAACTCTAATGTTTTTTTTTTTTTTCCTTGTAGGTTAGTATATTTCTGTATATAGCTACAAGAAACGTAATGAAATACAGATTACATACTGTTAACACCGAAGAATTTGCACAAACGTTTCAAGAAAATGGTTCAAGAATATGTTTTAACGTATTTAATAGTCACAAAGCTATAGTTGGGGCAAAAGGATGCGGAGTTAGATAAGCAAAGTGGGGAAGATGGGTTGCTTTGTATGCACCGACTGTCATGTTTCATTTGATAGATGGCGGTGGGTGGTTCTCCCTCAACATTTACACAACCTGCAGCCCTCTCCACGATACAGGTTCGCACACAGACTCCGTATTGCCACTGCAATAAGCTGATAAGAATTGTTTCAATGGTTAGTGTTGGCAACGAAATGACATTTAGAGCAATATTAGCAACTTGCTTCAACGTTTTCCGAGAATCAGTATTAAAACTGTCCAGTGAGCAAAACTGAAGTCCATAATTGACATTGACCATCGAGAACTATATATATTAAATCTTTATAGCAATAACAATAATAAACAATATTTATTACTTCGGAATATGTATGGTAAGACTTTCCTGTGTTAAATTTCAACGTACCTCATTTACTTGTTTCGACCTATTTATGGGTCATCTTCAGAACTGGTCGTTGTTGGTCTTGGCGCCACTTGTTCTGTTTCCTGTGAGGGTGTGTTCCTGTAGTATAGTGTAGAGTCAAAGAGTGTGTGTGTTTTGAAGTTCAGTTGTGCGTTGAGAATTTCGTTGGGGTGTGTTTTTGTGTGTCTATATTATGTCATATTGTTCTAGTGTGTTTAGTTTCTGGCTTTTTGGTTGGATGTGTAGTATTTCCATGTCTGTGTTGATGTCTCTGTAGGTGTGGTTAGCATTTGTGATGTGTTCTGCATATGTGGAGGTGTTTTGTAATTTTGTTATGGCTGTAGTGTATTCTTTGTAAAGTGTTTGAAACTATCTGCCTGTCTATCCTATGTAGAAGTTGTTGCAGGTGTTACATTTGAGTTTGTATATGCCTGTGTGGTTGTATTTGTTTGTTTGTGTTGTTTGTGTGTTGAGATGTTTTTGTAGAGTGTTATTTGTTCTGTATGCGATGTTGTAATTTAATTTCCTGAATGAGGTTGCAATTTTGTGTGTGTTTTTGTTTTCGTATGTTAGTGTGATGTATTTTTTGTGTTCTTGTGTTTTTGTTGTATTCTTATGTTTTTTTGTGATTATGTTTTGTCTTACGTATTATGTTGTCCATTATGTTAGGGTTGTATCCGTTTTCTTGGGCTATGTATTTGATTGTTTAGCTCTTCGTTGTAATCTTGTTGGTTCATTGGTATGTTGAGTAGTCTGTGTATCATTACTCGGAATGCAGCTTGTTTGTGTTGTGTTGGGTGATTGGATTTGTTGTGTATGTGTGTTGTTGTTGTTGTGGGTTTTCTGTATACTTTGAATGTACGTTTGTTGTCTACTTTTGTTATTGTGATGTCTAGAAAATTTATGGATTTGTTGTTTTTCAATTTCTAATGTGTAGTGTAGCTTTGGATGTATTTTGTTTATGTGTTGATGTAGGTTTTGGATCTGTTGTCTATTATGTTTTGTGTGTGTTTTTGTTTTCGTATGTTAGTGTGATGTATGCCATTGCTCCATTGTAGTCTTACCATTATTTAGTCGTCGTTATATATTACGTATAAAAAGAACATAGATCGAAGTTCACCAGAGAGTATGCGCTTCATTTAGTGTTAAAAATGGCAGTAGAAACAGCATTGGCAGCAACAGTAGTGCTAGCGGTAGTAATAGCGATAGTAGTATCAATGAAAGTAGTGTTATTGGTAGTAGTAGAAACAACAGTATTAGCAATGGCAGTAACAATAATAACTGTAATAATTTTAACGGTAACAAATGAATTAGAAATGGTGAATAGTAGTAGTGGTTGAGGTAGTAATAATAGTAATAACGATATTAATAATAAATGGTGGTAGTAGTAGCAGTAGCAGTAGCAGCGGCAGTGGTGGTGGTGGTGGTGGTGGAGGAGATAGTAGTTATGGTAGTAGTGGTGGTGGTGGTGGTGATGGTAGTGGTGGTAGTAGTATTATTATTATTAGTAGTAGTAGTAGTAGTAGTAGGTTACTAGGACTTACAAGAATAAAGAAAGAATTGCTATTTCCAATCTTTCCTATTAACATTGTCTGAATAGAAGATAAGAAGGTACAACTGATAGACTTTATTGTATATTCTGTCTGGAAGATAACGAGCTCCTTAGCAAAATCAATTAAATAGATGTTGAGATAAAATTTTAATTTAAGCAAAATAGTATTTTTGGTGGTGGTGGTGGTGGTGGTGGTGGTGGTGGTGGTGGTGGTGGTGGTAGGAGCAGCAATAGTAATAGTAGTAGTAGTGATAGTAGTCGTAGTACAGTAATAGTAGTTTTTTAGTTCGAACGATGCTGTATAAACTATTAGATTACTTAGCATCGATGAGATTGGTGATAGCGAGATGGTATTTGGCGAGATGAGCCTAGGACTGATAAATCAATGTATTCACTCATTCATTCATTTGTCCACACCTGTGGAGTAACGGTCAGCGCGTCTGGCCGCGAAACCAGATGGCCCGGGTTCGAATCCCGGTCGGGACAAGTTACTTGGTTGAGGTTTTTTCCGGGGTTTTCCCTCAACCCAATACGAGCAAATGCTGGGTAACTTTCGGTGCTTGACCCCGGAATCATTTCACCGGCATTATCACCTTCATATCATTCAGACGCTAAATAACCTAGATGTTGATACAGCGTCGTAAAATAACCAAATAAAATTAAAATTAAATTCATTCATTTAATTAATTAATCAATCAATCAATATGTCTCTACATTTAATTAATTAAATAATCAATCAATTTTATTTATTTTTTTATTTATTTATTCATTTACTTATTTATGCATTCATTTATTTAATTAATTAATCAATCAATATGTCTGTCTACTGAATTAATTAATTAATCAATCGATTTTATTTATTTCTTTATTCATTTACTTATTCATTCATTCATTCATTCATTTAGCTAGTGGTAACCTTTAGTAAGATTACTGTTGATAGATAATGAATAGTAATTATTGAATTCATAACAGCTATGTAGTAATGATTTCATTTTAATCCACAAACCCAATAAGTATTCACTTGACAAGTACAAAAGCAGCACAAAAAGCGGTTGCTACTTTGTGTTATTCACCTTTTTTTTCTTCTTCTCATTATTATTATTATTATTATTATTATTATTATTATTACTATTATTATTATTATTATTATTATTATTATTATTATTATTATTATTATTATTGGGCGAATCCAGAAATGCATATAGCGTATTAGTTGGGAGGCCGGAGGGAAAAAGACCTTTGGGGAGGTCGAGACGTAGATGGGAAGATAATATTAAAATGGATTTGAGGGAGATGGGATAGGATGGTAGAGACTGGATTAATCTTTCTCAGGATAGGGACCAATGGCGGGCTTATGTGAGGGCGGCAATGAAACTTCGGGTTCCTTAAAAACCGTAAGTAATATTATTATTATTATTATTATTATTATTATTATTATCATCATCATCATCATCATCATCATTATACTATTTTTGTTTTATAATTTTAATTTGTACTCACTAGCTAGCTAGCCAGTTAAATATTAAATAAATAAATTGTTTTCATCACCATGATAACCATATAAGCTTACTTCCAAGAACTGGAAAGTTTGTCCTATTCCGATTTTGAACGAATAATAGACGTCAGCATGGGGTAAGGTTACAGGATAAACGTAAGACAAGAGATACTGTCCAGTATTAGCGAGACAGAGATTAATCTTCACTTCTCTGCCGGGAATAAAAGTCGGGTCCGGCGTACAAAAATTTTCACTTAAAAAGTCCCATGTTTAAAATTAAAATATGAGACAGATTCTACTAATGAAGATTCTAAATTATTTTTATTATCGTCCTCTACAAACAACCCAATTATGAAACGTTAAACTGACACATCAGGGCATAAATTTTGTGAAAACATCAACACTTCGCCAGCGGATAAATAAAATGTGGCTATAAGGCGTTCTTTGTGGAGCGAAACACCGACAAATCCGAAGAGATTTCGCCACAGAAATACATGCATCACAACGCCCGTAATCCTCCCGGAATTCCGCTGGATTTTCGAGTCGTGGACCGTGCTGTCATGTGTGTTAATTTAACCGTTCACCTCCGGGTTATTTAAAAGTGAATACCGCCGCCATAACCTTAACACGCTTAACACAAAAATGACAGAAAATAAAGAATGTAACTTTTAATAAACCCAAAATTGGCGGACATCAATGTAACTCTTGTTAATTCTCTGTTTTAATTAGGTTTGGTCCGATTTTATACGACCAGTGTGTTGGATGCGAATTTCATTATCAGCTTTACACCATCTGGACTATATGCGTCAGTCCCTGAGGAGATCATAGTAATACGCTGTTGACACTGGGAATTGGAAATCCCATTACGTCTATGCTACATGACGGTCTCTTCCTATGCAAATTCCAACACAGGCACTATCATTATTGATTCAATGGGTCATCATATTTTAATACGACATTAATTAATTCCGCGTCCTAATATAACAGGTCAACATCCCCAGCATGCATTAAGAGGTTCCTCCAACCTCCAGCTAGAAGCAGGGCGTACAATAGGCCTACAGCTTTGCGTGGATTTAAAACTTAAAGGATGGTCATCAAGTTACTATGCAATTAATCACGTAACTGAGAAAAACACATTTGAACCGATACAACAATCATTTTTCTCTAATTCGGAATGTCCTGAAACGGCCCACATTGACTAAAGGTTAACAGGAACCATCACAGTTATGTAAATTTTGTGCCCCTCTCGTAGCAGTTATATCTGTCCCGGGTATGGCAGGACATACATCGATTCCCAGAGGGGGTAATATGTCACCACAAAGCCATTCTTCATAATAATGGATTTCTAGAACTTTTATGAAAATATATTTAATTTCTGGTACTAGTAAACCGCACGCCAAGAAATAAAAAATTAACTTACTTTAAGGATTAGGAACTACATAATTATTACAGTAAAACAAAAATATCCTACTTTTTCGACATATAAATTTCCAGTGATATATTAAAATCAGGGTTTAAGCTATAAAATAAATAATTGTCGCAAAAATGCACAAATTAAGAATTATATTTCTGCAAATTACGGAAAACTTGTTCAGTATCTATACATATAATTTGAACTGGTAATGGAAATTACGGGAAAACGGCTGAACGGATTTTAATAAATGGCCCCTCATTTTGAAGCTTGGAACTTAAAGTTTTTCGGAAAAATAGTAGTTTTCAGTGAAATGTCAATTTTAGTACATAATTTTCCTATTTTCCAAAATCCATCTGTCGTCAGTTTTGAGAAATAGCTAATTGCATTCAGGAGAAGCGAAGCGAGCATCAAGTCGGCCGTGTTGCATTTCAGAATAAAACAAAACACATACTACTGTAAACAATATTACACGAAGGCCATGATCTGCAAGAATGCTGACATATTTAGACCTCAAATTAAATTGGTTATTAAAAACTTAACTTACTAAAAATAATTTACAGGTTCGATTCTGTGGTGTGTAATTTTCTGGGTACAGCTGTGTATTGGATATTAAAAACTACAAAACTTGAGGTGGTTTGATGACATTAGTAGTATTAGAAATGAAATATTATTACAGTTAATGCCATAATGTGACTATTTTTCATTAATTATACATATTAATGCTATTGATGATATGAAAGTGAAACGTTTTGGGGTTATGTAAGTAGATGTGTAGAATAACTCAAATTAAATTTTGATTTCTATATTTTACTGAGTGGCGGCTATATAGTAAATATAGCATATGTTACTGAAAGATATAAAACTTACGTAAGATAATAATATTATTGAAAATCAAATATTTTTATAGTTATTAATCAAGTGGGGTTGGGTTTTTTTCATATATTTAATGGCGGTGTGGTGTAGATATTTATACGCGTGGTTCTCTTCAGTATTGGCTCGAGAGTCTTTCATTATTATGGAAGTAAATAACTTTCCGAATGTCTGGTATTCTTCATTGAAAATAAATCTAAAAAATGTTTATTTTCACGTCTAATGAACTTTGTTTGCAGCATTTGCTGCACAAGCCACTAGTTCTAAATAATTGTACAGAAGGATAAAATTAATAAGGTTTGCAGAAACAAAAAGTTATGTGATTTGTTTCTTGGAGTTTCATTACTTTCAATCCATTTTACCACACTCTAGATCAGGCCTGCACAAACAGCGCTCGACGAGCACGCGCGCTCCTTCGAAGCGTGAGAGAGGTATTTACCGCTCGCCGAAACGGAGAGAAAGATACGTCAGAATGACATAGACTTGCTTTAGGTAGAGGAGAGGGAAACAACCACTCAGTTATCTAGTGGAGTGCAGTGTGTAGGCCTATTCTCAGTAACTGTTTCACGTTGCTTACCTACTGCTACAGTACAGTATGGAGGAATCTAAAAGACGGAACATAACATTACACATTTAACGATTCACAGCTCGAACTTATTGATCTTCGATGTGACGTAAGGGCTAAAGTTCGTTTGAATAATACTACTAGCCTGGTTGAGTTTTACAAGACTAAACATTAACAATAATATCCACGACTACAGAAGCTGGCTGTGAAAATGATTGCTATGTTTGGCTCAACATTTATATTTGTGAGCAACTGTTTTCTATAATCAACTTTAATAAAGGCAGACATCGAACATCTGTAACTGATGTTTCAATACGATCAGTAGGCTATTGTTCCTTTCAGCTGCCAACAGCATAAAACCTCGTTTTCATGTACTGATAAATAAAAATATAAACATGATATTGTACATTTAAGTAGCTATAGAATTTCTATTACTTCTGTAAAATAAATATTTCTTTATAAATTAATAATAGTCCAAGATAGTTTTGCAAACACTGACCGGGAATTCATTTCATAAGTACTCGTAATAGTACTTCCTTTTGTGTATAGTTTGTACGAGATCACCCCTTCTTCCAGTCCACCCTTATACAGAGCACAGCTAATATCTGCATTCCGCTCATGAGCTGTGAGCCGGCTCGGAGAGCGCAAATCTTGTGCAGGCCTGCTCTAGATATATTTATGTAAGAAAATCATTATACGTAGATATGTTTAGAATCAATTATTGCTGAATTTACATCACATTAAAATACTTTATTTTATGGGCACTCTAAACACTGAAATTCTTTACGAGTAGGCCCTTCAAAATGTATTCTTAGCGGAATGCTACTTTTTTACTGACAGGCAGTTTTACAAGATTCACGCACCTAAATCCTAACTCACAATTTACAATATGCGATAGAATTGTATAAATCAATTAGAAGAAATTGTTCACTTAACGTGTTAACTGGAATTGCACCAACACTTTGAAATCAATTCCTGAACATCTATTGCTCAACACTTTTTAGAACATTGCCCATGCAATCAGCATTTCATTTAAATTCAGATTAGTTCAAACACATCTCTGATTTCATTGTCACCACTACCATCTTCGTTTCTGAAATCCAATATCGTTGTAGCATTTTTGCACATTTGCATTGAAAGTTTTGTTGCATTTTTAGAAGTCGAGTAGCAAAATGCGACTGTGGCTTAACCCCTGATTAAAATCTTTACGAAATAAATACTATAGGTAGCCTATGTAAAATATAACTTTGAGACGTCTACAGGTAACGGAATTCTATGGAAAATAAGTATATCAAATTACATTAGAAGATAAAATCAGAGCTCAAATAAAAGACTCTAATGAATTGTACTCGTACTCTGTACAGTACTGGCAAAAAAAACCGGACCGATCCTTGTAGCTGATTTCAGAGCCTTGTTCACAGTGATAGCACGATAGACTGGTAACTAAGACTTTCGTCGTTCGAATCCTGTCTGGAAAGGAAACTTTTTTTGTTCCTTATTCAAATATATTCCTAATACTTTTCGATTGCAGCGATATTTTACTACTTCATTAACTTATTATTCCCAGAACATGAATTTTACCAGCTTATTTTCTAATGGCTTTCGAAATGGGCTATGTCAGCAGTCGAAACTACAACAATTTCAATAGATTACTCGCTATCTTGTGAATGCGGGCGTGGCATGCGCAGTGGCTCATTTCGGGGACTTTTGATTATTCCGTCGGTCCGGTTATTTTGCCACTACTGTACATAGTGTTGAAAATTGTGACACTGTCACATATTCTGTGACACAGTACGTGAGGGTAGGCCACAAAAGGGGAACAGAGAGGTAGAACTTAAACTGAGAGGAATTCGATCAGGCATCGGAACTCGAATCCGGTGTGGTTTAGTGGTGATATTGTGAAAAAAAAAAATGATTAGGTAACTTTGGTTCCAGGATGCAATCTCTGATCACCGACCATCGCAGCTAAGACAGTGACGCTAAGATTAAATAAGTAAAGTGTAATTTCATTACCCTTGATAATTGAAGTCTTTTTAATTAGTTACTCTTCGTTATTTTGGTTACTAAATTGCTTAAATTAGTTGTTTTTCGGTTGATTTCGTTACTGGTAGACACACTGCAATATTCCTCAAACTGTTCCACACACTCCTTGAAAACTATTTTTAAGACATATAAAAAGTGCGCGTTGGAAAAGAAAGAAGCACATATATTTCTGTCTTTATTAATAAAACTGCGTAAGAAAGACAGTGGGACAGAGTTTCTTGACAGCCAAGCACGCTTCTCATGAAGGTTGAGAGCGTGAGGGCAGGGTAATTAATTAATAAACATTTTCAGCAGTTGCGCAAAAAAATGTAATGCGAGTGTGTCAACACGTGATGTTAAAGCAACGCGTAATTGCTCGAATTTAGGTCTACTACTTTCTAACATTATTAGACAATTTCGAATTTGTTTAAAATGTATATAGACACGTTACGTCAACAACACCGTATAATTCCTGACCTGAACTTCGCCGGGCTGATAAGTATGAGGTGTACGAGGAAATTGGGTGCCTTTCTGCTGCCGGTTCAACTCGAAGAGCAGATATTATTATTATAGACCGAAAAAAAAAAATTGTGGACTCATTCTCGATCCCACAGTCCGTTTTGAGAACAGCGAGGAACAACCTAGAGAAGTCTGCAAAGAAAAACGGGCAATTTATCTGCCATGCTGCAGCGATTTGGGGACCAAATATAACATCAAGACATGGGACGTTATAGGAATTATGACTGAGGCTAGAGGCACAATCCCACGGGAGTCCTTAGAAGTCTTCCGAAAATTAAAAGTTTCTGACAGCACCCTGGACATTATATTCTCCACTGCACTGAAGTCATCGATTAGCATAATTAATCATCACTTATATTCTTTATAAAATGTAATTTGTCTTGTAGCCTAAATTGTTTGTTCCATTTCCAATAAATTTCTCAATGATAGCCTACCTAACTAGGGTTTCTATTAAAGAAAAAATTGAATTACATATAAATATTCATTTAGAATTGATTAGGAGGCCGATTATTAAACCCTGGTTGGGACGGCTATCAACTATCTATATCTAACAGAGTGATCTGTCTAATGAACTTTAACAACTTTCGCCACTTTTACTATGTTGCTATCTAGCGACTGCAAAAGAAACCACGTTATAACCTTTATGGAATTGCATGGAGCAACTATACTTTTTATCTAACGTTCGTTACCAAAAAATGCCTTTTCGACGGTGAAGGCTCTGGTGGTTGTTCCCATTTTATGTTGCCACTTCATAACATGGGAATGGCCAATCTAATATATATATATATATATATATATGTAATCAGGTGTATAAATTAAGACATATACGGTGTTCAAAGTGACGAGAGACTCTTCTGTGTTTACACAGTGTCGAAGATGCACAAACATTCAGTATTTCGTAGCTAGATATAAATAATAATCAGACACGAGTAGACCTCTTTTTGAGCGCTGTGTTTTTATTTGTCCATAATTTAATATTTACTTACAACTTACAAATGACTCGGAGATTCAATGCGGCCCTCACATACGCTCGCCATCGGTCCCTATCCTGAGCAAGATTAATCCAGTCACTATCATCATATCCCACCTCCCTCAAATCCATTTACAGTAATATTATCCTCCCATCTACGTCTAGGTCTCCCCAAAGGTCCTTTTCCACCTGTTCTTTCAACTAACATTCTCTATGAAGAGTCCACTGCAAGAATGATGGATGTCACTTTCTTGTCGAAAATGAACCAAGACTGTCAATGCATAGCTTAAGACATATAGAATGTTAATTTTACTACAGAAAACAGTATTAAAAATTGTTTAAAAAAGCAGAAAGATTACCCAACTGTTTACCCAACATTTCAAAGTTTTCAACATTAAACAAGTGTATTATTTTATTTTATTAAAATATTTTCATAGAAATTTTAATAACTTTGAAAGGTATATACATAAATATAGAACTAAAAATACGAATTCTCTGCGTTTGTCTGAACCAAAATGTAAAACCAATGCAGCTTTTTATCATAGCATGAGTCAAGGTCCCAGATTATTAAACAAATTTTATTCCAATAATATTTCAACCACGAATCCTCTCCAAATTAATAAAAAATAAATAAAAAATTTGTATTGGATTTATAGTTTGGGTTTAAACATATTAAATACTATTTAATCTGTATTCACTCTCAATTTTAATTTTATTTTTGTCTGTATTGGAATCCCCTCCTGAGCACGAGTCTTACTCATTCAGGAGTGGGCTAGTTTATCTTTCATTGTGTTTATTAATTTGTATTCATTTAAAACTTACTAGCAATAACAAATAAATAAATGTACATAGAGAGTTATATGGCATTAACACTGATAGTCATTGTCCAGTAATGATCGGAAAATCACACTTAAACTTTGAGCGCTAAGCATTTCAAACTTTCAATTGCTTCTCCTGAAAAATGTATTCCAAATGACATCCATCATTCTTGCAGTGGACTCTATGTGAATGGTGAATTTGCAAAAGGACTTAAGTCCACATTTTGGGGGTTTTGAGTTGAGAGCATGATTATGTTACTGTATGCAAGGGGCATCGTTTAGTAGCAGAATGACTTTAATCCACGCCTTTTGTATAGTTTTTATTAACAGCAGAGAGTCCTAACCGGAACCTGAGAGTGTGAAGGCAACTATTCACATCAATGTATGACTATGCATCAGGTTCAAAGCTGTCCGGCTAACTTGATAATATGAGAGCAACCTAACGGTCCAACTCCTACAGCGTATTCCGGATCTCACCGGTGGGACGTCCAAGAGATTTATTTGCTAATGGAGGGTCATGAACTCATAGCATACAGTTATTGTGTCAGTGTGGAAGATAAAGTATCACAGTGATATTTATTTTAGCGAAAAAGGTTGTATTAAATGCCATATTATGTCTATAGACCCGCAGATATGAAAGTCATTCTCGGTATTTGTATTCATCATACCGCAAAGTTATGTTCTGCAATCGCAATTTCAAATATTTATATTTCCTTTCCTGTGGTTATGTTATACAATGAATAATGATTTTTATATATAATTCATGGCCTGGAATCTGTTGCACCAGGCCTCTATGGCGTCATTTGTGTGAGGTTCGTTGCTGTGGGGAGCTTATGAGAAAGTCTCTGTGAGGTGTATTTTAATTAGGTGCGGTGCGGAGAGATATTGATAATGGAGCACCGCTCTTCCTAGAACTGACCAGAGATAAGATAAGTTGTTATGAGTTATGAGTCTTATGACACTAAACACATGACATCACTGTCTTCAGATGATGTTTAATTATTAAGGAGCGGATTCGTATGTAATTAAATATTATTTTTGTGTGTAATAAAACACAATTAACAAAGTTAACAATTCCCAACATGAAGTTTCAAGTTTAAAGCCCGAATTTTATTTCACATAAAAACACATATTTTCACACAAAAAATGTAAATATATATTTTCAGAAAATCTATTATAAACACATAAATCGTGGAGTTTTTTACTTAAATAATTTTTTACAAGAACTTTTAAATATTTTAAAACTATATCAATTAATATCACTCAGAAGTACGTTATGTTTTTAAAAAATCTTGTTTGCTTCGTGTTTCTAAGCGCTGTGTGGTGTATCCGTGATACATTATTGTAATAGTATCGCCTCAAGTTCTGAGAACTGCTAGGCAGCATATCAGTGTTATTATTTGAGAATAAATTAACATAGACAAGGAGGAGAGATCTGGCAACACAGAATTAGGAATGTTTATTGTTGCTGAAGATGATTTGTGAAACACAACAGATAAGAGCTCGGGTATGAACATCATTTAATTTAAACAAATTTCTCATCTCTCGCTCATGTCTATCAAGTAAGGCAATATATCTTGTTGTGATTCCCTGTTATCGGGCTTCGTCAATCGATATCCTTCAAGATATACTGAAAGATGGTTGTTTAAAAAACGATTTGGCTTTCCTATTAGCAAATATAAGCTTTTTGTGTGACATCATAAAAAAACTCGAAACATCCAAAAACCTGTTGTCTGAAACAGGGAGGTGCATGCCGTGAAAATTAAACTAGACTCGCTACCAGGTTCAGAAGTATAAGTGCTAAGGGACAAATTCCAGAATGTGTTTGGTAAAAACAGTGGATATAAAAAAATGTGTAAAGTTGCTCAAGTATTGGAGGATGTGCCTGTAGGTGAAATTGACGGTGTTTGTGTTTGTAACATTTCTCTCTTTAAATATGCACGTCTGACGTCCTGTGATATGGAAAGATGGTTTTCACAGTATAAGTCGTTGTTCAGAGATAATCGGTATGCATCTGTGATGGAGAATTTGTAAATGATCTTTGTTGTTCACTGCAATTCTCGGCCAACTACTAGCACTCAAGTGTGGTTGGTGAGTACCTAGTAACATTTTTTTTTTCAAGCTAGGTAAGGTATTTTTGTCATATTTTTTAAATATTTTTTTTTTTATTTTTAGCAAATATTTTCGTACATTTTAGCACTTAAAAAATAAATACATTTAAATTTTTAGGACATAAAAATCCGCTCCCTATTAATTATACTGTGGCTGAAAATATCAACTAGTTTGAGACTAGCACTGTGTCGATGTGCTGTATAAGTTGAAACTGCTAATTTATATTTTAAAAGTTGATCGAGTGTTTTCTCATTGCTTAGCTTCTGTAATATAGTTACTAGTGTGTTATTATGTCGTTTTCTGAGAGCAAGAGTGGCGTTACGCTGGCTGTTGCCTGCGCGTAGGATTGGCATTACTCCACATTCCTAGCAGGGCTGATTTCGTGAGCTCCCCACAGTACATTTCGTAGTGTGAGATAGATTCCACAATTTAGGTAGATAATGAGCATCAATAGCAGCCCGTCTTCGTCTTCCACGAACCATGATGTGTTTATTTTCGAAGCACTTCAAAAATTCAATTATTTGCCTCGGGATCGCCTGAAGGACAGTACGGAAGGTGTCTGCAACATCCTCAACAAGAACAAATTATAGACTTAAAAAATGACCAAATACTTGCCTGTTGATAGCATCATTTGGATCATTGTGGGCATCTTGAAGACGTACAACAGAACAAGTTTGAAAAACAAAGCCTCAAAACAGCGTGCAGGAATACATTTTAATGACACGTAAAATAGACAACTTATTAATAAAGAGAAAGAGCACCCAATGGGTATTTAGTTATTTAGTCTTTGCTATATTGTGTCAAAGTCTTCTTCCTTTTCTCACATCGAAGGATATGGTATCGTTCACACATTTTTACACATAACGAACACACACAGTTGTGGCTGGGGTCGTGGTATCGATTGTTGCTGCAGATCTTGTTGTGGAAGCCGTGTACCGCTAGTCTCGTCACTAGATGGCGGAGCTCGAAGTTTGGTCCCTTCCAGTCTCTTTTTCTTTCCTCTCGTCGATGGGTGCCTTCAGCTGGGCTGTCATTTGAATCCGTAGTTGTAGCCTGATTTCCTCGAGTAGAAAGCTTTCCTTTGCCATGACGTATACTAATCCCGAGCCGGTGTATTTTGAGAGCCCAAGTACTCTTTTCAGGTACCTCGCTTTGATGTTGTCTATGTCTGTCCACTGCTTCTTTGTAATAGACTACTTATTCAGAAGTACATTACCACGGACGGTTGGAGATGTATTTGACTGAAATTGTGTAAATATGCCATTATTTGTTTAATTTTCAATGTGTGAACAATCCTGGACAAATGTTATTGGGTGAATTTTCCCGGATGAATTATCTCACTGTCAATATTCCTTACATAGTATTGCTCGTGACTGCCCAGTGTTGGTTCAAAACCCTTACAATCCCCGCATTCCCTTTGGGAATCGAATACGTTTCCTCTAGATATGTAAGCTGTTATGCAAACACTTGAGCCAGCACAGAACGGGAGGAATTGTGTTCACCCGTATTACGCAGTAACATGAATCCATTTATTGCTGCACAACAACAGTCCTCTCATATGAAGTTAATGTAACAGTCATGTCAGAAAGCAACGTAATTAACTGTGCTTGGTGGTTTCTTTTGGTAGTTGTGTCCAGTTATTGTGACAAGGATGCAGCTGCCAAGATTCTCTCATCCTACAATGTAACTTGAGAGCAAATTAAGTTAACGTTCTGAATAATTCATTACGTCTGTTGGCATATTGCTGTGACATTAAGGTATGCACAGCCACTTCATGCACTCAACACAGATGAGAGTAGTGAAAGATTAAAACTCTTGGCACATACAAGTGAAATTCATTGCCACAAAACCGAAAAGTATCTGTTGCCTTTCTTCTTAAAGAAAAATGTAGGTATAAGACTTCATAGTTTCATGAATTGAAATGTGATGCGTTTATTTTCAAGTTTGAATTTCATCTTAGCCTTGGATATTACCAAGCTACAACTATAGCTAACTATATAGGTTAAGGGTGTTTGAGAATAAGGTGCTTAGGAAAAAATTTGGGGCTAAGAGGGATGAAGTTACAGGAGAATGGAGAAAGTTGCACAACACAGAACTGCACGCATTGTATTCTTCAACTGACATAATAAGGAACATTAAATCCAGACGTTTGAGATGGGCAGGGCATGTAGCACGTATGGGCGAATCCAGAAATGCATATAGAATGTTAGTTGGGAGGCCGGAGGGAAAAAGACCTTTAGGGAGGCCGAGACGTAGGTGGGAAGATAATATTAAAATGGATTTGAGGGAGGTGGGGTATGATGATAGAGAATGGATTAATCTTGCTCAGGATAGGGACCAATGGCGGGCTTATATGAGGGCGGCAATGAAACTCCGGGTTCCTTAAAAGCCAGTAAGTAAGTAAGTAAGTAAGTAGTACAACTATAGCCACTGGGAAAAGATACGAGAGATGCAATTGCACTGCTGTTTTATTGAGGAATTACTTGTCATTAAGTTTATTACGCACAATATACTTAACTTTATTTCAATCGGTAATTATGTAAGGAATTATAGGATGGGGTAGCATGTTTAAAAACAATTTTAATCCACATAGTTTATTACAGAAGAAAATAATTAAAATATTTCTTCATAACCATTGCAATGAAGATTTTTTTATTGAAATCTCTTATTTATTTCCAACATTTCTTCTTTCCTTCTAAATTCTGTCCAACAGTAATTTTATTTTCGACGATTAAAATATATTTTGAGATTACCTCTGTTTATGATGACATCGTAATACAACAAATGAACTCACTATAAAGGTCACTGCTTACATTAACAAGGTACATGGCCTTCGAAATTACGATTTTACTATGATTCCGAAGGCCGTGATGACATAATTGGGAATTAAATTAATTGATTTTATTTTAAATGTGTATCAGTTTTGTGAAATGCAAATGAATTAAATACAATTTAACTTCCGTACGTAATGGTTAATAATCTGTACATAGATTCCGTACTTAAGTTAAATTACAATTAGTAACATATTGGTGAAATCAACCCTTAGTAATGTTAAGTAATCTGACTTGCAGGAAACACTTAAATATCTTCAATAAGCAGCAGGTATATTAATAAAACAAAATATTTTACCATACATATAAGCATCTTACGTCATTTCATTATAATTACCACTTCTGAATAAGGTAAGTTAGATTATCTAGGTCTCTGCTCGTCAGTTATATTGAATGTACTCATTAAAGCACTCATTGAGCCTCATTATTTGATGCTTTAGCTTAAGTCCCATAACACAGCAATGGAACAACTTCTGCATTTCCCCACTCGATCCCTTTGTCGAGAAACACGCCAGAAAGACAATTCTACAACTGCGAATTAGAGGTTTATGAGGAACTAGCAAACATACATTTTGCATGAGATTGTCAACACCACATCTCCTCTAGATGCAATGGTTGACTGCATATCTTCTACATATACCTTTAATACACATTCTGTTGTATTTGTAAATTAAGTTAATAGTCGGTTGAACGGGTTACATCAACTTCTTGTCTATGCGGATGACATGAATACGTTAGGAGAAAATCCACAAACGATTAGGGAAAACACGGAAATTTTACTTGAAGCAAGTAAAGCGATCGGTTTGGAAGTAAATCCCGAAAAGACAAAGTATATGATTATGTCTCGTGACCAGAATATTGTACGAAATGGAAATATAAAAATTGGATATTTATC
The DNA here is from genome assembly GCF_040183065.1 of Periplaneta americana. Classification (NCBI taxonomy): domain Eukaryota; kingdom Metazoa; phylum Arthropoda; class Insecta; order Blattodea; family Blattidae; genus Periplaneta; species Periplaneta americana. The sequence continues at coordinate 154,680,335 of NC_091127.1, read as the reverse complement.
CTTCGAAGAGGTGGCAAAATTCAAATATCTTGAAGCAACAGTAACAAATATAAATGGCACTCGGGACGAAATTAAACGCAGAATAAATATGGGAAATGCGTGTTATTATTCGGTTGAGAAGCTCTTATCATCCAGTCTGCTGTCCAAAAATCTGAAAGTTAGAATTTATAAAACAGTTATATTACTGGTTGTTGTTTATGGTTGTGAAACTTGGACTCTCACTTTGAGAGAGGAACATAGGTTAAGGGTGTTTGAGAATAAGGTGCTTAGGAAAATATTTGGGGCTAAGCGGGATGAAGTTACAGGAGAATGGAGAAAGTTACACAACGCAGAACTGCACGCATTGTATTCTTCACCTGACATAATTAGGAACAATAAATCCAGACGTTTGAGATGGGCAGGGCATGTAGCACGTATAGGCGAATCCAGAAATGCATACAGAGTGTTAGTTGGGAGACCGGCGGGAAAAGATCTTTAGGGAGGCCGAGACGTAGATGGGAGGATAATATTAAAATGGATTTGAGGGAGGTGGGATATGATGATAGAGACTGGATTAATCTTGCACAGGATAGGGACCGATGGCGGGCTTATGTGAGGGCGGCAATGAACCTTCGGGTTCCTTAAAAGCCAGTAAGTAAGTAAGTAAGTCGGTACAATATCTATACAGAGTATCTCCAATCTTTAGGGTAAAATTATACAGATAGGATAAGGGGGGTACATTTTCGAACATAGTACAATTCTGAACGCACTAAGATTTTTTTAACATTTGCGAGTTTCATATGTTCGTAACTCTGCTTGAGTTATATAGCATCGATAATCAGTCTTCTATAAGTTTGGCTCCTAAAAATCTATGTTGTAAAGTGTTACTATGTACCACAAATAAATCATTTTTCAAATAAAGGTAAGCACTTTGGCTGCAGAATATGTTCTGTTACAATGATAAAATATTGGTTCATATCTGATTCCAACCTGTTCTGTGGTGTTCGTTACACATGTTACCGTCATACCAGTGCTATTTATGAACAGTTAAAAAACTATTTAGTCATTTCTCAAGGATAGCTGAAGTACAATTTCGAACGTTATTCAGGTACAATTCTGAACGCTAAGAGTACAATTTCGAACAGTTGTTTGTAACCATTCTAACTACATCATTTCTGTTTGTTGGAATTTTAGATGACACGAAGGAAAACAAAAAAGGAAAAGGGTCTGAAATGGGATTCTAATGCTATGGAAAATACAATCAAAAGTGTAATTTCTGAAGATATTTCATTGAAAGGAGCATCCGCGTTGTATCACCTTCCACTAACCACTACAGGATAGAGTAAACAAGGAAAAGGAAAAACAGACTGGTCTTGCTCCACGTGTTACAGGGAAGACTGAACATCCCACGGCACTGTCTGGAGACTTGGAAAAGGCTTTGGTAGATAGGCTCCTGTACTTAGCAAATAAAGAGTTAGGTTTTACCCCCATGCAGGTTAAACGTGCTGCTTTTGATTTGGCCGTGGTCAGTCAGAGTCCCTCAGAAAATTCGCAAAAATGTCCTTCTGCTTCTCCAGAAAATGCAGTTAGTGTCATTCTTAACTCACCCGAGAAAAAAGCTTCTTTACGTCAGAGAAAACTGCTCATGTCACTCCATCTTTCTTCGCAAGAGCATATCAACGAGATACGATCTAAGAAATCCTCTGCAGTTAATACTCGGCCTAAAGGAAAGAATAAAACGGCACCCAAAAGAATAATGAAACAAAGGGCAACATCGTCCGCTCCATCAAATGAAGACGAATGTGGCCTCTGCCTACTGAATTATTATTAAAAGGAATCCATGTTGAAAGGGGAGTGGATCCGATGCCAGACGTGCGACGTGTGGTATCACGAGGTGTGCGTGGGTGCCAGAGGATAAAGCACTTTTTTGTGGCAAATGCTTTTGATCGAAATTGTACCTGACCTGTTCAGAATTGTACTTCTGTGGTATATTTTCGAACGTTTTTTGTTTATTGAAACATTTACAACCATAGACAATGTAAACATCCTCTATTTCTTATATTGTTGTTGAACGACAACTAGGTCTTGAATATTGTATTCACAATAAATTTAGAAATTGCTTATCCATATTTTGCCCACAAAATATTAAATACATGTTCACTGTTCGAAATTGTACCCCCTTACCCTAATAGAAGATTCTAAACTGAACATTTTGACATAAGAACCAGTGATCGGATATCCTCAATCGTACTATCAGGGACTGGAATGCTTTACCTGCAGATTTACTAAAGGGTTTACTAATAACCAAAAATGTATTTAAATATAGGTTTAAGGACTTTGCTAATAGACGGTAGTATATTATACACACTATTTAAAGGGTGTAATTGATATTTTATTTGAAGTGCTGTATCAGTGAAGAAGCAATTGTATTAAGAACAATATATTTCCTGAAGGAACAGGGTCCACACCTGTGGAGTAACGGTTAGCGCGTCTAGCCGTGAAACCAGGTGGTCCGGGTTCGAATCCCGATCGGGGCAAGTTACCTGGTTGAGGTTTTTTCCGGGGTTTTCCCTCAACCCAATATGAGCAAATGCTGGGTAACTATCAGTGCTGGACCCCGGACTCATTTCGCCGGCATTATCACCTTCATTTCATTCAGACGCTAAATAACCTGAGATGTTGATACAGGTCGTAAAATAACCTAATAAAATAAAAATAAATGAAGGAATAGGCAAAAGATCATAGACTATGTTGTTGATATAGATCTTTAAAACATTCCAGTAAACGAATGAACTATTCGGATATTTAATTATTGTATATTTTATTATGTAAAAGCTTTACGGTTGTAAAAAATTGTGCAAATTTGATATTATTTTTACAGGTAATTATTAACGAGACGAGTAGATATTTTAGCGTACAATGCTGACACTAAACAGGACATCATTGTGGGCCCCACGGTAGTTTTGAAGTAGAATGCCATCAGTCAGCCGAGGTCCACCTTGAGAAGAAGTCGATCTATGAGCCTAAAGACAACTATTTCAAGCTGAAATATGCCTTAATTCACGTTGAGGTATTCGGCTTGCTCATAGGTGCTCGAGGGACTATACCAGCTTTTTTCGAAGAATTTCGACGGCAGTTTGCTCTGCCAACATCTCTGAGGGATGACATTGTGATAATTGTGTTAAAAAAATCCTGCCAAATCCTAATTAATCACATGGTGCCACATTAATAGCAATTGTAATTTTCACGCCCTTTTCTTTGTTTCCCTTTTTTAAAATTTAATATCGATGTTTAAATATGTATATTAAATTTTTTTGAGGATATACTGAGTCCGTAAGGGCTACCCTCATTGGGCAGCAGTTTTGATATATAATATTCTGAATAGTGTTTTATACAATGTAATGTATGTATATTAAGCATGTATATTAAGTTTTGTTCACTTAGCTTCAATAGTAGTTGAGATATAAAAAAAATTAATTTCACTAAATTTTTGCATCCCAATGGTGTACCTTCTCCCTTAAATACTTTTATTTTCAATAACAGTATTTCATTTTATCTACTTGTATTGTTTTAATCAATTCAATGACAACATGGAAAAGCGCGATGGGAAATGAACACCAAAGCTTAATTTTTTAGATCAGTGGTCAGTACCCGTACTTTTTTATGATATTTCGATGTCTCATTGACCTGCGAACACGATCCCAAACTCCAGAGTATTGCGTATGTCCTCAGAACATGCCACAATTCGATTCCGAAGGGATTCCAAATCAGGCACCGGAGAAATATAAACCAATGATTTTAAATGGCCCCACAAGTAGAAATCGAGAGGGTTCAGATCAGCTGAACGTGAAGGCCAAACAATCGATCAGGAAACCTTCGATCCAAGTACCGGCGAGCCGTACGACTGAAGTATGCAGGAGCGCCATCATGCAAGAAGTGAATGTGTTGACGATTGATCAGTGGAGTGTCTTCTAAAACATGAGGTATGGTGTTTTCCAGGAAGTTTGTGTACGCCTGCCCCGTAAGTCTGTTTGATTTGAATACATGTCGCACAGTCTAACACCTACACAATACTGAATGTAACCTTCGCCTCGGAATGAACTGTCAGAGTGCTCTCTTAATGTCTCCATTGACGGCAACGATCTGCGGACAGAAAAACGTTCCGGTGAATTTCAATGTTGTGAAGGCCATAACTCGGAAATAAAGCATTTCAGGACACATGTTGTAATGCACTATTTTGATTGTCTACATGTGGGAAATACATACCTGAAATTATGCCTCGTAATTTTGAAACACCCTGTATATACGCACATTCTAAGGTTTTTTTTATATATTTTTAGTACATGTGTTTGGATTTCTAAAAATAACAAGCCTTTGAAAGAAAACAAAACAAATTTAAAATAAACAGGAAAGCTTTTATTTCCACTCTCTGTAATAGACGCAGACGATTTACAAATCTATATCCATATAACCCCTGACTCACTCAATGACGCAATGCAAAATCTTAACGAGGACCTTGAATCCATATCTGCATGGGCCAGAAAGTTTGGTTTGACTCTCAATGCAAGAAAATCACAAGCAATCCTAGTGGGACATCAACGTCTATTATGCAACATTACTCCTGTTCTTCCGGTCAAGTTAAACGACACAATAATCCCTTTTGCTTCCTGTGTTAAAAACCTTGGAGTTTACTTTGATACGCATTTAAACTGGAATAACCAAGTAACCCATATTATCAAAAAAGTGCTTTCCATACTACATTCCTTAAACAGCATTCGAAAATTCCTCCCGCTATCACTCAAGAAAATACTAATGGAAACACTAGTAATGCCCCACTTCAATTATTGTGGTTCTCTACTGACCGACCTCAATGTCAACCAGTCGCAAAGATTACAACGTATTCATAATTCCTGTGTTCGCTTCGTCTGCGATGTCCGTCGCGCTGACCACATTACCCCATCCTTCAAAAACTCTAAACTGGCTACGGCTTAACGAACGTAGAAATTTTCATTGTCTTGTTCTCCTTTTCCAAGTCCTTCACACCTCTACACCTACACCTTGCCTCCCGTTTCAGTTACCTGTCATCATATCATAATCTCTTCACACGCACGCAAAATAGCCGCATACTAGCCATACCAACACATAAGACATCATCGTATTCATCACCATACACAATCTCGCTTTCGCGCTTGTGGAATACCCTACCCAGTGACATCAGAGACTGTCGGAATTTAGGAGCGTTCAAAAGCAAACTTATTAAACATTTTCTTACTGCGTAGAGTAGGTTTAAATTTTTACTTAGTTAATAAAAACATTTTCTCTCTTCTTAACTTTTACAATACACTGTCTAGCCTTTATTAATCAGTTAATCTTTTAGTACTTTGATTTTTATTGTATTTGTAAATTAATATTAATTATAATTTTAATTGTAATCATATTCTTAATATTGTAGTTGTAATCCCCTGGTAGAGGGGAAGAGAAGGCCTGATGGCCTTATCTCTACCAGGTTAAATAAATAAATAAATAAAAATAAATAAAAAATAAAATAGAATGTATTCGACTTGAATATACATGAAAAATAAGAACTCTACACAAATTATTACTTATATATTTAACAGCCAATATGCAAAAGTAATTATTAGTGCAAAATGTGGATTGTGATTACGAGATGCAAAATAACAATTTATTTACAGGTTTACTTGGGTTCAGACGTCTAGATTAGTCGGTAGTCGAACTATGTCAATTCCGATTTTCAGTACAAACATGTTATGCTTTAGTGAATTAATATGCCATTGGCATCACCGCGACATGTATTCCTCAGTCACTACTGGCGTGGAGAACATCTGACAACATGAATGGCACTCTGCACTAGACAAATAGCATCCTCCTATTTATACACCATGTAGTCGATTACTGTGACAAGTTTCCCTACAAACTCGGACAGAACCTGTTAAGCCCACTCAATGACAGCTACATACAGACTACTCTACGCTGAATAGTTTGTTTGATTAACGTGACGAATATAATACTGACTCTGGGAGACCAGCGCTTCTGTACCCATATGTAATACCATACGCACTCTTTCGTTGCGGTGGACACGATGAAGTAGAGAAATCTAATAAAACACGTCGGGGATAATCAATAACTATGACATGACCGTAAAGTTTAGCTGCAAAAATAAAATTAAAGCCGTATTATTCATTTGTGTTGCTATGGTAATTCATATTACAATAGATTCTCAAGATAATGGCTTTACAGAAAATGTACATTTTCAAATACAGGGACATCATTTTATTTTTACTCGTACTTCAATTTTTATTGTACCTGAGTTTTTTAATGTACTTCACTCCCACCCCTTCTACTAATGAAGTTCAACCGTCCTGCACACAGATCCAAGACCGCACATACAGTCATAGTAGCCTTGGTCATAGTAAACAGTACGTTCCAAAAATATGTTCGCGTTTTCCAGAGCTTTCAATATTGAATCACTTTCGCACAGGTACTGTCGTCCATTTGCCTACGTCGTATCCCGGTTTCCCCCACCAGCTTTTATTCGCCAGCTAGTGGCTGGGCTGTCGTCTTAGCTCTTTTGTGAGAACATTAATTTCTGTTAGGAATTGGACGTCTACGTAATATTATACAACTGTTTAAAGAAACTTAAATAAAAGGGCCTCGTTAATTAAATAACTGACACGTGATTTCCTCCCTTTCTACAACCCTACGACATAACAACTTGCACGGAGAGTAGATAGCATGTCTGAGTAATTTTATCTTTTCGGATCGGGCAGAAGTGAAGATTGAATTTACAGTACGTAAGGTAATCTTCTATACAGTAGGTAAAGAATTATTTCAACATGAGTTACTAGTTACGAAGGACGAAACTGGTAATTGGGATTAGGTACAATAGCCTATAGTGCGATAATATGCACATTAGAACTGAAGCCTGTATGGAAATGAATGGCCACCACTTTCAAAAATGTGTTTAAATATCCATATTTTGATTATTTTTCAATTTAACTTCATTCTCTATATTGTATGCTAATGTGCTGTAGGCAGTATAATATACACTGTATAATGAATACGTCCACATGCACAGCTCAGTTCGTGAGTAAAAACACTCACTGTTAATGCAGTACTGTATTTTGATTAAACAGAAACCTAATGAAAATGATCAAACTCAAAAGCGCGATATTTCCTAGTTTACGTAAACGCATGAACTACTTTTCTTCCCTCCTATACCTAGTAAACTGATTTGTTTGTATATTACGCCAGTATCATCGAACTCCAGTCGTGGAAGGAGGTAGCAAACGGCGTTGATCCAAAGATATAGCCAGGTTAATATTAAAAATGTCAGTAAAAATAAAATGATGTCCCTGTATATTTAACATCGAATAATTGAGCCGTTCAGAGCAGAAGTGGTGTAAGTCAAAATTGGGTAATGACCAGGCTTCGAGACTTCGGACCCAATAGGGCAGTTCAATGGGAAATCCACATAACGGCGTACTGAGTATAGTTGTAAAGCATACAGTGGGTGGGGATACTGTAGAATGAATGCCAACAAATAGCCTACGCAAACAAAAACGCTCTGGAATTGAAAGGTTCTGACGAGTAATTTGGTTTCCATACACACCTATTTTCGAACTGTGTCTGAAACTATTACACGGTTAGAAAAGTCAGAGCAAGAGATGCCGGAAGCCCTCAAATTAATTGAGGAAATGACACAGAGAATTAATGAGATACCAAGTACACCGGTTACTGAACGTGTAAAACAGAAGTGTAAATCAATTTTATGTAAAAATAACGAATACGGAGCATTGTGTAACATAAAGAGCAAATTAGTGGACATGGAGTCACCCGAGAATAAAGGACTGTCTCTTAGAGACTGCAATGATGTTAGGATTCTTCGTTTTGTTCTATGCGACGTAGAGCGCAGCTTTTCACAGTACAAACGGTTTGGCAGGTAACCGAAAAAGATTTACGTTTGAGACACTGAAAATGTATCTTGTAGTACATTGCAATTCGGTGCTGTAACTGCACTTCCTAAAGACGACCAATAGGATAAATGAAGAAATTAAAGTTTCTACATGTTTATTTCCACCATTAACACTGTGTATAATTAAAAATAAATGCTTATAAAAGACAGGAGAATAAATGCTTTTCACATTCTTTTGACATTATCATTGTGTAATGTATATTTACTTTCAGTATCTACATATGGACGTCGCGGTCTAAGGCATCCTGCCTAGGACTCGCGTTACGGAATGCGCGCTGGTTCGAGTCCTCATGGGGGAAGAACTTTTCTCATGAAATTTCGTCCAGTGTATGGGACCGGTGCCCACCCAGCATCGTGATGCACTTGGGGAGCTAAGATGGGTAGCGAAATCCGGTTGCGAATGACAGCTATAACGGCTGGGGGGATCACGATACCTCCATTCTGGTTGGATGATCGTCCACCTCTGCTTCGGCATGTGGGCGTGAGGCCAGCAGCCGGCTGGTCGGTTTAGGCCCTTCACGGGCTGTAGCGCCACGGATTATTATATCTACATATGTATGTGTTTCCCCACACTACCGTACTCTATTCTAAATAGCAACGTTGTTACCTCAACACATCTCTACCTTCCTTCACTACATGCAGCGAGTCAACAACCTATAGTACATGCACAGTAAACTTATTGTATCGGGTTCCAAGTCTCGAAGCCTAGTAATGACGTTTAAAGTAAAAATTCTGTAAAATACAGCTCAAAGTAGCAATTAATATGTCCTTCGTGCTATCCACTGACTACTAATAGTTAAAATAAAGTGAATATTAATTGCTACTTAGCGCTGTATTTTACAGAATGTTTACTTTAACCCTCATTACCCATTTTTGACTTGCACCACTTCTGCTCTGAACGGCTCAATTACTTATTCATGTATTTCCAATTCTGCTTCATGAAAGCTGTATGAAATTGAAGTATAAGTATTATTAATTACACAGAGTTCCCATGTTTTGGAGCTTTACATGACGAAAGATCATTTTGTATGACTTTCTCATGCCTTCTGCAAAAAATGAAATGCGTTTTCTTCAAACACCCCACAGTTTTTATTTAAGTCCTTAAGTGCGATAGATTTCGATTGCTTAGAACCACGTAGGGGATAAACTTCTATGGAAAAATTCAAATATCTTGGACCAACAGTAACAAATACAAATGACACTCGGGAAGAAATTAAATGCAGACTAAATATGGGAAATGCCTGTTATTATTCGGTTGAGAAGCTTTTGTTATCTAGTCTGCTGTCAAAAAATCTGAAAGCTAGAATTTATAAAACAGTTATATTACTAGTTGTTCTATATGGTTGTAAAACTTGGACTCTCACTTCGAGAGAGGAACAGAGATGAAGGGTGTTTGTGAATAAGGTTCTTAAGAAAATATTTGGGGCTAAGAGGGATGAAGTTACAAGAGAATGGAAAAGTTACACAACACAGAACTGCACGCATTGTATTCTTCACCTGACATAATTAGGAACATTAAATCCAGACGTTTGAGACGACCGTGCGTTTTGTTTACGAACATTGACTATAGGCATCCAACAAGGAAAACTCAGTGCGCAGAAACCAGCGGGCGTGACTGTCTCGCGCAGATGACGCATGCTTCCGTTCCCAGCATGCTCTCATGCCTAATGCAGGGGAGTAAGAGGGGTATAGCATGCGTGCCGCGAGGAGTCCGAGCTGAGTTTTGCTTGTAGGATACCTATAGTTGTCGCGTGTCCCCCAACCGATAGTAGTTACGACATATTTTATGATACAGAAAGGAGAAAGGGACCTCTTGTCGGAAAAATTCCAAGTTACTTCTTGAATTTTTCTTGTAGAGGATAAAGGTGTAGTAATTTTAACACAAAAATTACCCAACAATATAAAAATTTGACATCGATGTAACATTCTGAATTCCAATAGGAAAAACAGTATTTTTAGAAAAGAAAGTTAAAATTTAACATAATCTAAACTATATTAAGTCATTTGAACATAAATTTAGTGAAATTTGATTATAGTTATGTCTTGATGAAATGGTAAGGAACTAAAATAGAAAACAAAATAATTTAATTTTGATTAACTTCGTTTTTCAGCTCTCCTATAGAATATACTTGGGTGACAAGAGGTCCCTTTTCCCATTCTACAACAGTTATTCAATTCCTTTCGGCAGTGCTATTCATTCACTGATGTTTTAGCTAGGGGGTGGGCAGCGATCTTCCCAGCAAGTAGAGTTCTAGCTGTTGGAAGGAGGTAGTGTTTACTTAGTCTGAAGCAAATCAAGGCTCTAGACCAGGCCTGCACAAGGTTTGCGCTCTCCGAGCGGGCTCACAGCTCATGAGCGGAATGCAGATATTAGCTGCGCTCTGTATAAGGGTGGACTGGAAGAGGCGATCTCGTATAAAATATACACAAAAGGAAATAGTATTACGAGTGTTTATGAAATGAATTCCCGTTCAGTGTTCGCAAAACTATCTTGGACTATTATTAATTAATAAGGAAATATTTATTTTACAGAAATAATAGAAATTATATAGCTACTTAAATGTACAATACAATTTTGTTATATTTTTATTTATCAGTACTTGAAAACGAGGTTTTATGCTGTTGGCAGCTGAAAGGAACAGTAGCCTACAGATCGTAATGAAACATCAGTTACAGATGTTCGATGTCTGTCTTTATTAAAGTTGATTATAGAAAACAGTTGCTCACAAATATAAATGTTGAGCCAAACATAGCAATCATTTTCACAGCCAGCCTGTGTAGTCGTGGATATTATTGCTAATGTTTAGTCTTGTAAAACTCAACCAGGCTAGTAGTATTATCAAACTATCTTTAGCCTTTAGATCACATTGAAGATCAATAAGTTCGAGCTGTAAATCGTTAAATGTTAAATGTTATGTTCCGTCTTTTAGATTCCTCCATACTGTACTGTAGCAGTAGGTAAGCAACGTGAAACAGTTACTGAGAATAGGCCTACACACTGCACTCCACTAGATAACTGAGTGGTCGTTTCCCTCTCCTCTACCTAAAGCAAGTCTATGTCATTCTGACGTATCTTCTTCTCCGTTTCGGTGAGCGGTAAACACGTCTCTCCCGCTCCGAAGGAGCGTGGGCGCTCGTTGAGCGTTGTTTGTGCAGGTATGCTCTATACCAGTAGTGTCAGAGTTGTAAGCTCCGAAACCGGTTGTGGTGCTAGAGACGTCCAGTCGGAGCGTGAACTTGCTTATGTCTGTGGAAGCACCGGAGCTCGCAACGAGTTATAGTGGAGCGCTCCGCTCCGTTTAGGCTGTGTATGACAACGCTGCTCTATACTATACAGCTATACAGTCTATCCTGATACAGCTACAGCATCCGAACCTTAGTCATAAATAAGGGGTTGTATGAAAATTTTTATATTATAATATTCCAGGATTTACTCAAAAAAGACGAAAGAAAATCACGAAAAATGCCGCCTAACATAATCAGTCTAAGGAATAAAACACGAACTACTAGCTACCCCATGGTCTAAAAGGTGATAGTGTTAACGCTCGATATGCAATATGGTCGATAATTTCCACTCGAATATGTAAATTCTTGACGATAAATCTGCAATAACGATGAGCTCTGCTACCGACTGGCCACTCCACGCGGCGGATTTACAGCCATTATTCCTCTGCAAATATTGGGCAGCTAGGACAACTTCATTTTTCACCGTTCTACGTCCAGAGCAGAGCTTCAATGAGGAAGACAGCTCAGAAATTCTACACCAAATTTTTCCGATATCGGATCCTCTTCACTTCCACGGTCCCAGTTGCGAGAAGTGAGTAATTAATGTCATAACATAAAGTACGTGTAGGAAGTTCAGCTTTGAAACATCAAACAGGGTCGAACGTGTTCTGCTGTGACCTGAATCAAATGTGTTGTTACTTGTTACAAAAGATAATCTTCGCAATCGCTGTCCTGAATTCTGTTGTCATACAAATAGACCGAGGCAGTACAATAACACGACATTGTACATATGCAGTCATGTAGCCTACTAGGTACGTCGTTTTATTATTTTTTTTTCTCTTTGCTGGAATCTAATCTCCTGCCCTTTCTGGCAGTTTTAAATACAAAATAAACATACAAGGTTCTCGTGACATGAAACTAACACAACGCTACATGTTCTCTTAACACAGCAAAAAATTCAAATGTCATATAATGGACAGAGATGGTAGATTTTCGCAATCACGATCAATACGAAATGTGCCTAAATGCTTTCAAAATGAGTAATTCTATGTTCATAAGCATACTATAGCATATTATGCAATGACCCTATAATGGTAGTAATTAAGACGCGAGTAATGTTTATGACCATAATTAAATGTCTAAGTTTTGAGCTTTTACAAATATCTTACTTTGTTACTTTAATGATAATTAAACGGTGGACCTGAGTGTATTTTCAGCGTGTACTCGACTATTGGAACAGATGGAAGGCACGGACAATGAGTGTCTATTCAGCGTGTTCCCGATTAATGCAACAGATGGCAGGCACAGAGCAATGTTGCGTCTACGCAGTATTTATTGATTTTTTTGCAGGGCTTTGGTTTGGAGATTTTAACCTCAAAGCAACACACATTAAAACACAGCAAATGAACTCAATTTATTAGAATATATTATTATTTATTATTATTATTATTATTATTATTACTATTATTATTAATAATAATAATCTATTATCGCACTTTCCAATTTTGATTGCTGGTTTCAAGCCTTGCGGGTTGTTGCGCGTACTATATTAATCAATATCGCATATGCATAATTGGAATAACATAATGAACAGCAGTACTTTAATTATACAGGGTGTATCTAAATTGGTGTCAAATATTTCGGGGACGTGTTCCTAACATCAAAACAATTAAAGAAGTTAATAAGAACATGGATCTGAAAACCATTCGTTAGGCAGTTATTAAAGGATTTGTCCCTTCATTGACCGCTGATTGTTTGATGGTTTTTTGTTTCCTTGTATTTTGTAGAGCAAATAAATCAGAAGAAAATGTATTCTGTGAGTGAACAGAACGAAGTGATTTGCATCATTTAATTGATGATGTGCTTCTGGACGTCATCCAACGAATGTGTTTTACACGATGCTGTTCAAGCTCATTTCAGTCTGATAGTTCGTAATTTTTTAATGATCGATTTCCCCAAAGATGTATTGGTCGAAGGGGATTCATTGCATGGCCTGCTCGATCGCCTCATTTGAATCCAATGGATTTATTCGTCTGGGAACATTAAAAGTCCCTGGTTTATGCGACTCCTGTACTTAATGTTGATATTCTGAGAGCGTATCCAAACTGGATTTCACGAAATACGAAACACTCCAGGAATTTTCAACAGAGTACGCCAGAGCATGTAACGCAGGTTTAAGGGACACATCGAATCAGGAGGAAGCCACTTCGAGCAATTTTTTCGTAACATTAAATTTTGTCTTGTAACTCTGAAATAAATTATTTTGAGACCAATGTTCATATGAACCTTTTGTAATGTTTTTGTGTTACGAAGACATCCCCGAAATATTTGACACCAATTTAGATACACCCTGCATTAAGGTACAGTTATGTCACATGTAATTAGCGTCCTATACAAGTAGTATGGTCGAATAAAAAGTACGTACATTATTGTCTTTTTTTAATCAGTGATAAAATGCGAAATTAAGTAGAAAATATCAGCATCGGAACCCGTACTACTGTATCCCAATACTTCACATCATCCTATTTTTATCTAGACCTATTGCAGATGGTAAATGGAATAAAGGAAAGGTGGTGAATGTTGTTGGAATGAAAGAATCAAACAGGAGTACCACGGGAAAAATCGTCTGCGCCTGCTTTGTGCACCACATATTCTTCACGAGCAGGACGATATAAACCCGGGCCCTCTGAATATAAAAACCAGTAGCTAGCGTTGAGCTACAGATGCGGGAGATTGAAGATTAGTAACAAATCGGACAATATATTACAATAGTACGTAATGACCACAAGGTATATACACAATACATACACAGTGTCCCTGAAACGCCGTTCATTTCAAAATAATTACACTGTAATAATATGCTCGCATGACTCCCGTGAAATGTTGGATGCGTTTTGAAGGAATGTCTGAGGTGATGAAAGTTATATTCAATTAAGGTTTATTTTCTTTTAAGTATTAAAAGTCGTTAAACCAGCATGTTCACCCATCCTTGATGGCGTGATCTGGGCTGTCTATTCGAATAATGTGGACGGCGTTTCTGGAAGAGTCTGTATACATAATTATTAAACCTCGGATTCCTATGTTTGTTTAGCGTATGTTGAAACAAAAGTTCTATAAAGCACTAGTTTTAGGCAATATCGTCGCTCGAGAGTTTCTTGTGTTGCATACATTTAGGGATTTTTACATAAAATTGTTGCAACCTAACCTATTCGAGCCTAAAAATCCGAGATCTAATAACACTGAACAACAAACTTTTACTGATCTACTGCAGTGGTTCTCAACTTTTCAGAGACTGCGGCTCGCTAAATTCTTTTTCCATAAGACGAGGGCTTGGTCCCAACAAATTTACTCGCAAATAATTTTCCAGTCTTCAAAAGTTTATACATTTAACTACCATAAGTAGGCTATTAATAATTAAGGTAGTCATGACCCTTTTGAATAAAAATTTTCAATTATTGAGCAATCTTTTTTAAACTTTTACTGGTGAGCCAATACTAAGTGTTCTATGGGGAAAATTAAAAAAATAGTATATATACTATATCTACTATACACCCTGTATTAAGGTTTTATATATATATATAGGTATATACTATATATGGGGAGCAGCACAAAAATCACACTGAACAACAAATTTTTACTTTTTGTCTTGCTCCGACATAAAATAGGTGAATATTATAATATGTGTACCCTAAATCTGAATTTAAAATCCAAGTTGCCTCATCCCGTACCATTTTTTGGAGAAAATGAACTTAAGTTTTTATGAAAAAACTTCTTTTTTAATTTTTCACTGCTTCTGGTAAAATTACAACACACTAGGGATTCAAAATCCCTCATAATACTTGAAAAATATGTACTGAATCCATGAATGATGTTACATAGTTTAATGGCAAAAATCTTGAAATTTGAACTTCAATCTAAAAGAATTTTCTGAATGACTTCTGTTTATAACTAGACCTGGGACTGTCTTTTACAAAGGAACCAACAATAGTCTCCAAGCATGCTGGATGCTAACCTTTATATCGTCTTTCCATTTAAGATATTTATTGATGAAATCTTTTGCCATGCGCGATGCTTACCGTTCCAAGTGGAGGAGGAAAGAAATCCAAATGAGAATGTATAAAGTTTTTGAGAGACATATTACGCTCCATTTTCTCATGGTTTCCACAACAAGTTCCATGTAGTTGTCTGCCCTAGAATTTCCAAGAAAATTGACCAAACATCTTTGAAAGCGCGCCATGTTATTTTCTCTGTAACTGAAACTTTTTCCTCAAACAAAGAGTCAGCCGTAACTTTTTGTATTTCTGGACAGATGAAAATGCACTCTTTTAATTTTCCTTCCCTCAAAATTATAAACTTTTCTTTTAAATACTGAAAAACCACATCCTTGTTTGTTCATTGCGAAGACCTCACTTTGAACTAAATTTACTAAATAGAAGGGACTAATATCTGTTTATTTATTAGAAGTATAAAAGAACATGCCAACAACCATAAGAAACCGAAAATAACTCACAAACTCATAAAATGCATTAGTTTTGTTATGGTTTATAATCCCCACCCCGCGCCAGATGTTTCTTGGGGGAGAGCTTGTCGAAAAGTGAAATCATAGTATATCTTAAAAACCTTACGTGATACGAAGAAAAGAGATGCATTTTCGGATTCAGCGCACACCAAAACATAAGGGACACTGTTTTAAGTCGGAGCAAAATTCTTGTTGTTCAGTGTATTATTATACAATATAGTAGTCATCTTAAACTATTCTGAACTATATGTGAAACAAAGTAGGAACAAATCAATTGTTAAAATATTCCGGTACCCGAATGTAAATTTATGCTCGACCATGCCGAAATGTAGTAATTATACACCTGGTAGCAGCCCTTTAATGGACCTCATTAAAGTACAACTATTCATTAAAGTTCAGGTGTTCCACCAATCAGAAAACACCATTGTAGCAATATGAAAGCGCAAGTATCGATTATTCTCGGATATGCAATCGAAAGACAACAAGCGAAACATCACGGAGGCTGGAAATCCAATACTGTCGCAGAAGGTTATGTTCTGTTACTATAATAATTAGCGTTAATTGTAAATAATATTCAATTCAATTTGTCATCTCGTTTTCAATGTCTAAATCAATTTCAAGGTTATATCAAGATTAATCTTTATTTTACTCTCTAGATTATATCAAGGTCAATGACATTAATGAAGGCTACACGGGAAAAACGATCAAGGTCCATCAAAAATCGAAATTAAGTTAATGATGCTATCTTATATTGGAAAGGAAGTACTATCATGTGGTCTAGCTAGTAATAAGAAATCATCGTTCTTGACATTCCACTACGTCAATTTCTATTAAATACACACATAACAAAGTATTAAGTGCTTAAACTTTAAAATTCGTTTTTCTCGAAACTTTCTAAAATGGACCTTGATCGTTATTTTCGTGTACCCTACTTTCGCGTCTGCGCACATCTCACAAGTTACGAGATATAGTACTAGGTCAGTTCCGCTCCCCAGTCAGATAAGAATAACATGAATACTTATAAATAATTTCAAGTTAGAAATATGGTTGAGCATAAAAAGTCGTATGAAACTTAGCTATAATGGTAATTAAGACGGTCGTATGAAACTTATGAAACTACTCGCGTCTTAATTATTACCATTATAGGCTCGTTGCATAATGTACTATTCTGTGAACAGTAGAAAGTTATAAATCATCCGATAAAAGGAAGACTGAAGATATAGCCTACGGAAAAAAAAAATTAAGAAGAAAATTAAAACATAGGCTTACGGAGAAAACTTTCAGTTGATTGTGAAAGTAAAAGACGATTTATCGACATGTTACTGAGCCGTAAAGATGTAGGCCTACAATTTAACTTACACACATCACTATGATCATTTACCTGACAATTCAGTAATAGTACATTAAGCAACGAGCCTATAATGAAGGTAATTAGCAGGCGAGTATGGATATTTATGAAACGAGAGCAAGCGAGTTTCATAATTTTTCATACGAGCTTCTTAATTACCATTATAGGCGAGTTTCATACGACTTTTTATGCTCGACCATATTTCTAACTTGATATTATTAATTTTCTTTGTATCTGACTTTGACCAATGTCCCATATGTTGTGAGATGTGCGCAGACGCGAAAGTATTGATTTTTTCCGAGGAACAGATGTTCACATTGATCTTGCTAGGCCATAAGAACCTACAGAGATAACATTGAAATTAAATTAGACACTGAAAAACAAGATGATAAATTGAATTTATTTGAATATTATTTACAATTAACGCTAATTATTATAGTAACAGAACATAACCTTCTGTGACAGTATTGGATTTCCAGCCTCCGTGACTTTTCGCTAATTCTCTTTCGATTGCATATCCGAGAATAATCGATACTTGCGGTTTTATAACGGTAGAAAGCTGACCTGTCATTGGCTGAACAGTTGTAACCTGAGTCGTCATTGGCTGAAAGACTTGACCTTTAATGAGTAGGTGTACTTTAATGACATACATTAAAGATCTGCTACCAGGTGTATAATTACTACATTTCGGCATGGTCGAGCATAAAAATCGGTTTCGATTCCGTGAAGGGAACTAAAGACTTGTTGTCCTACCATTGGACAAATAACGTTATTTTTCTTATATTTATTCTGTTCTCGCGACTGTAAGAATGTGAAACACTGGTTCATAATATTAAGAAACGTCAAGACGGAAGCGAACAGATAATTCAGTCACAGAAGTTTGATGATTTTGGTGATGATGGCAGGGGGTGTTACGAAATATGTAAACAAGTGATGTATATAAATAAATACACATAATTTTAACCTTAACATGTCATTCGGTAAAATAGGGTTCAGATAAACATGGATATTCAGTAATATTCAGTATTGATGTGTATGTGCTATATCTCATTTCCTGGTCACTAATTTGGATTGCTTGTACTCATTTTTCGTCACAACATCGCTAACATTTTATGTTGGCAGTACTTTGGCATTCACTGCGTTGACAACTGTGTGTAAATGCAAATTTATTGATGGAAAACGATTTCCAATTTGTGTGAAAGATAAGAGATCAAAGGGACAGTTATTTTGCCTCACTGCTAAAAGTTGAGCTGTAAAAGCAGTAAATTCTGCATAAATATCACATCAATAGGTCATTCAGATCTGCCGTAGTTCCTCTCCCTATATTTAATTACCCACAATGATAGGTTAAAAGCATTCTTTCAACACTTCCCTATTCACGTCAACACAAATGCCAACATCGTCTCTGTTGAAATACCTGGCGGTAACATTGAACGCCACTGAATTCATATTCATATCGTAATATTCTACCATAGTAATCCTATTACTGCAGTGTACAGTAATGCAGAAAAAGATTCGATTGGCAGCAGAAAAGTATAAATTATGTTCCGTCTGTAGTGTGTAACCACTGTCTTGTATTTGAAGTGTGTTCTTATAATGTGGCTTTGCGTCTTGCAGACACAGGAGCAAGTTTTCCTGCTGCTTGTGAAGGCCTAATTTTTGCTTCTTGATAATCACAAGAGTGAGAGCGAAGTTTTATTTTATGAATATGACAAATAATGATATTTTCCATGAATAATCCAGTCAAATGTCTGTGCGTTAATTAAATAACAAAATAAATAAGTAAATAAATAGATAAATAAATAAATAATTAAATAAATAAATAGGTAACTACACAAATAACTAAATTTAACAAATCAAAATCAATTAAATCTTTAAATGTCGAGTTGTCGTCCCGTAGGCTGTAGTAATTTAAGTAACTAAATAGATAAGTAAATAAATAAATAAATGAAATGAAGAAATAAATAAAGTAAAGAGAGTGAGTCAGTGAGTAAATAAGTAAGTAAGTAAATAAATAAATAAATAAAGGAAATTAAGAAATAATTAAATAAAGTAAGTAAAGAGAGTGAGTGAGTCAGTGAGTAAATAAGTAAATAAATAAATAAATAAAATTAAGAAATAGATAAAGTATGTAAAGAGAGTGAGTAAATAAATAAATAAATGATAAATAAAGGAAATTAAGAAATAAATAAATAAAGTATGTAAAGAGAGTGAGTGAGTTAGTGAGTAAATAAATAAATAATAACTACACAAATAACTGAATTTAATAAATCTAAATTTATTAAATCTTTAAATGTCGAGTTCTTGTCCCGTAGACTAAAATAATAATTTAAGTAACTAAATAAATAAGTAGATAAATAAATAAAGGAAATTAAGAAATAAATAAATAAAGTATGTAAAGAGAGTGAGTGAGTCAGTGAGTAAATAAATACATAAATAAATAAATAATAACTATATAAATAACTGAATTTATTAAATCTTTAAATGTCGATTTCTTGTCCTGTAGACTGTAATAATTTAAGTAACTAAATAGATAAGTAAATAAATAAATAAATAAAGGAAATTAAGAAATAAATAAATAAATAAAGTAAACTAAAGAGAGTGAGTGAGTGAGTGAGTGAGTGAGTGAGTGAGTAAGTAAATAAACAACAAGTACATAAATAACTGAATTTAATAATTAATCTAAATTTATTAAATCTTTAAATGTCGAGTTCTTGTCCCGTATATTGTAATAATTTAAGTAACTAAATAGATAAGTAAATAAATAAATAAAGGAAATTAAGAAATAAATAAATAAATAAAGTAAACTAAAGAGAGTGAGTGAGTGAGTGAGTTAGTGAGTGAGTGAGTGAGTGAGTGAGTGAGTGAGTGAGTGAGTGAGTGAGTGAGTGAGTAAATAAACAACAAGAACATAAATAACTGAATTTAATAATTAATCTAAATTTATTAAATCTTTAAATGTCGAGTTCTTGTCCCGTATATTGTAATAATTTAAGTAACTAAATAGATAAGTAAATAAATAAATAAAGGAAATTAAGAAATAAATAAATAAATAAAGTAAACTAAAGAGAGTGAGTGAGTGAGTGAGTGAGTGAGTTAGTGAGTGAGTGAGTGAGTGAGTTAGTGAGTGAGTGAGTGAGTGAGTGAGTGAGTGAGTGAGTGAGTAAGTAAATAAACAACAAGTACATAAATAACTGAATTTAATAATTAATCTAAATTTATTAAATCTTTAAATGTCGAGTTCTTGTCCCGTATATTGTAATAATTTAAGTAACTAAGTAGATAAGTAAATAAATAAATAAAGGAAATTAAGAAATAAATAAATAAAGTAAGTAAAGAGAGTGAGTGAGTCAGTGATTAAATAAGTAAATAAATGAATAAATAAATAAATAAATAAATAAATAAATAAATAAATAAATAAGAAGAAAACTAAGTAAATAAGTAAATACATAAATAAAGCATTCCCGTGGAATGTTTCCAATAATATTGCCTGTAGTTTATCTCGTGGAAAGATTATACAGGGTGCGTCAGAAAGAACGGATGGATTTCACATGGCAAGAAAATTATAAAGATTCATCAAATCAAAAATTTATTGTTATCAACATATTCACCAATACATGCAGTTTATTTATGTAAAACAACATTATCCATATGATGTCCTTGGCTTTCAATACAGGCATCGAGGCGTTTTCTGATGTTCGCCATCACTTTCACAGTCATAGCTGGTGCAATTGCCACGATTTCTTCACGAATCGCTGTCTTCAGTT
Organism: Periplaneta americana; assembly: GCF_040183065.1. NCBI lineage: Eukaryota > Metazoa > Arthropoda > Insecta > Blattodea > Blattidae > Periplaneta > Periplaneta americana. Next base: position 154,659,504 of record NC_091127.1, on the reverse strand, counting down.
CGTCCAGTGTATGTGATCGATGTTTACAAACTTACGCCTTCAAATGGTCCCAAAGAAAGAAGTCGCAGGGCGCGAGATCTTACCGTAGCCTCGGACAATCTCAGTGCAATTGAATTTCGTCCAGGTGATTTCTTCTTTAATGTTGAACCTGTGATACGAAATGAAGCCACCCACCGCAAAATTGTATTCCGAGTTGGAATCCTAGCGTGACATCCGATGTCGAAATGAGTCCTGAGTGGCGATCACAGACTCTTCATTTTTCAAAAATGTCTCGACGATGAAAGCACGTTGTACACCAGACCAACACCATATTCTCAACTGAAACTGCATTCTATGGCTGACCCAACAGTCGTGGTCCCCCTCACTATATCTCTCTCCTCGTTGCGTATCGATAGTTTGTAATCCATCCGTTCTTTCTGACGCACCCTTTATAATGAACAAATTCTAGAGAGGTTACCATCCACTCTGTATTACCAATAATCGTTTAACTGTCATGAACACAGATGACAGAGTCATACTTCCGTTTATATGTGTTCATGATCTATTACCAGTTTCGTTTTGGTGCAAAAGTTACCATTCACGCTCTATATATTTCTCAGAAATATTCCTACCAATTATACCAGTGCACCACATGGTAATAGATACATGAGAAGGGATTTGAAAAATCTAAATAAGTGTTTCCTCTAACATTCACCTTTTTAGAGGGAATCGTTATGTTTCTGTGAAGCATTTGGCAACATCACGGCTACTGCAATAACTCCACTAAGCGCGGCCTACACTCCTTACCTTCCTCTCCCCTGTGCTGTACTCAGTCTGTGGCGCGCGACAGTGCGCTGCGTTGCAAGATTTATTTCAACGATTTTCGAAATTATTCAATTTAAATTCATGGCTAAACGGTTTGATGTACAAAAAAAGTTTCAAGACATTAACTGTTCAGATTATTTTTACTTATCTGCTCGTATAGCAATCAGCCATTTCTCTCGGACCATTACCGCAATAGAGCGCTGCAAACATTGGGAAAAGACTATTTTTTTCCATGATTAATGGTGCTTCATCAAAGTAAAAGTGTAATAAAAATTTTGTTACATTTAACATGTAGAATCACTCTTAAATATTGGTGCATCGGTCCTATTTCACTCTGTAGATCAGGGCTGGGCACATTACATGACTCTGAGAAATGAGCGCTGTGTGCTTTAAAGAGCAGTTCTTCCGAGCGCTGTGACGTATGCATACTGTACGTCATTCAGTGTCGGTGCAGTGGTGACTCTGTAGTATGATAGCGAACTTTGGAGACGGAGCTTCCGCTCATACATTAAAGGGGCCCGCTACTCCCAATGCTTTTAATGTATCATGGGAGGAGGAGTTCTTTTTCGCAGAGACCAGTGGATTAGCAAAGTGTTTAATTTGGCATAAAACACTCCAACTGATTATGAAGTTCAATATGCAACAGCATTATTCTTTACAACATGTTACTGAATATGACAAATATGTTGGTAATGAACGCCATAAATGAATACAAAAACTTAAAGAAAATGTTTCTCAGGTACATTATATTATAGTATCTATTTGATATTTATATTGCAAGAAGAAGAAGAAGAAGAAGAAGAAGAAGAAGAAGAAGAAGAAAGCTTCCCTTATGAAAAAGTTGCCAGATTTGACAAAGCGTATTATATATAATTTGGAAACACACCTAAAAGGTAAAATGATATGCATTTGAAACAATGAGGGATCGAATATACAAAATGTCAGAAAAATTTACACCTAAGTAGCGTTTCTGCCATTTACAGTTAAGAAAGGGGGGGGGGGGAAATATCATCAGATAGGTTAGAATGATATGAATGCCATATACCTCGAGAAAAATAATAGTACAGATTTATTGGCATTGATATCTAAACCAATCAACAGCCATCGGTTAAGATAACTTGAAATTTCCATTATCACTCCCATACAATATATTTAGCAATATATAATTTTAAAATTATACAAGTATTATGTTATATCATAGTATAGTATATTACAATTCATGATATATCATATATTATATTATATTATATTATATTATATTATATTATATTATATTATATTATATTATATTATATTATATTATATATTGACAATGCACTTAGTGAATCCGCTATGAGAATTAGCTAAAAAATTTGCCACGAAATTGCAAAGAAATTGCAAACATTCAACGAAGATAAATTCATCAAGCGATGTTTAATTATATTGGCAGATGAACTCTGTCCACAAGTAGGGGAACCGTGGTGAGGAGATTGCAGTATGTGCGTATGGGTTATGTAAATAAGCCTAATGATTTGTCTGTGTACATAGAGCGAAGTGTATTTCATTAAATTACTAAGTGTTATAAAGTCTGTAATGTACAATGGATTCATGTAATATCCTTATAAACTGTTATGTACTGACTAGAACAACCGTGGCTCTTGTTATATTAATGTAGGGAAGGTAGCTGTAATGTGAGTCCGCCACTGCGTGAGCGTTCTGCTCCGGCTTGCCTTGCGGAGCGAGAGCAGCTCTGGCCGACTAAATGGAGCCGCTCTCATGCCCGGCCCTGCTGTATATACAGGGTGTTTTTAAAAAATACGGGGCATAATTTCAGGTATGCATTTCCCACATGTAGAAAATCAAAACAGTTCATTACAACATGTGTCCGGAAATGTTTCATTTCCGACTTATGGCCTTCACAACATTTAAATTCACCGGAACGTTTTTCTTTCCGCAGGTCATTGTCATTACAGAAGATGTTCAAAATGTCCACCTCCTGCTTGAATACAGACCTCACATCGATGTCTCATTGACCTGCGAACACGATCCCAAACTCCAGGAGTATTGCGTATGTCCTCAGAACATGCCACAATTCGATTCCGAAGGGATTCCAAATCAATCGTCAACAAATTCACTCCTTGCATGATGGCGCTCCTGCACACTTCAGTCGTACGGCTCGCCGGTACTTGGATCGAAGGTTTCCTGATCGATGGATAGGTAGAGGTGGCCCAGTTGCTTGGCCTCCACGCTCACCTGATCTGAATCCTCTCGATTTCTACTTGTGGGGCCATTTAAAATCATTGGTTTATTCGTCTCCCGTGCCTGATTTGGAATCCCTTCGGAATCGAATTGTGGCATGTTCTGAGGACATACGCAATACTCCTGGAGTTTGGGATCGTGTTCGCAGGTCAATGAGACATCGATGTGAGGTCTGTATTCAAGCAGGAGGTGGACATTTTGAACATCTTCTGTAATGACAACGACCTGCGGAAAGAAGAACGTTCCGGTGAATTTCAATGTTGTGAAGGCCATAACTCGGAAATGAAACATTTCCGGACACATGTTGTAATGAATTATTTTGATTGTCTACATGTGGGAAATGCATACCTGAAATTATGCCCCGTATTTTTTAAACACTCTGTATAATGTTGAAAGCGGAAGAAATCCGAGAAGATGTAAAATCATCATTAAAATTTCAATATTATTTCTCTGTCAGAATTTAGGGTTACGCAATTTCAGATAATTTAATTTTAAACACAAGACAGCAAACTGATGAAACTGCAATGACGTACGGTAAGTATGGTGCCTAAGAAAATACATGACATCCAATTAAACGTGCCCTAACCTGTAATATTCGAATTCATGACCTTTGTTTCCCACAGCGATAAAATTTCGCCTTAACTGTTGCGTACACAAAGTCATCTATTACAATATCTACTTCCACATAAGTTATCCGCCTATAAAACAATGTTTCTGTGAGGCAAATGTATAAAACTAAATTGCTCAATTTTATTGAGTGTATCGTTTTTCCACGCTCGAAAGCAAACCGTGTGACAGAGGGAAAATGGAGATAATGACCCATGTAACGTGCAGAAACATCAACAAGCCTTAAAATCATTAAACACGTCTATTTAATAGCTACCACCTACATGAGCACATGTATTGGTTCTTAAGCACTAAAATCGTAGCCATTACAGGAAATTCTGAAGCTTAGAGTCATACAGCTATATTATACAATACAGCATAATAGAATTCAACACCATACATACGTATATATAGCGGCGTGTTACGTCCCAACATTTGTTCGTTTGAGTAAAGCTATATTTTTCAGTAACAATATTTTGAAGTGTTATCTTGTAACCGCAGGCACGACAATGCGTCTAAAGGTCAAACACTGTTGTTTTAAAACCGCGCTTTCTCTTCTATTACGTTCACTATAACAATAGTCGCCACACGAACAAAAATATTGCTCTTCCATTAATTGGCCGTTGTACCGGCTTCGCTGTGAAGGAATAGTTTCGGTAGTAAAAACAAGCATACAGATACTGTAAGTATAAAAATGTAAAGATCACATATATAACGCCAATCTTCAATAACCACGAGGATAGAGCATAAAAGTTGCCACGTAACCTAACGAACACTATATTACTAATAGAGCCCGAATGTTTGGAAAAATGCCTTTTTCACTGGGTGGAAGTAAATCATTATTTGCATAGATATAAATGTGATTTGGAGTAAACCAAAGTGATAGGGCCAATTTTTATTTTGCCTATTTTGCCTTTTTAAGGTGTTTTTTACTACTAATATATGCCTTTTTTGTCATTTTAAAACAATATTTATTGTTTATTTGCAATTTTCTAATTAATTGTAATGTAATGCATAGCCTTTATGTGGTCGTCTTTCTCTTCTGTAGGAGCGTAAGCATTTATAACTACGATATCGCACCATCTACCCTTAAGTACTAAATACGATAACCTGTCACTGATAAATTAGACCTTTTTACTGCTGATTTTATTCTTTTATCTACAAAGAATCCTGTTCCTAATTGGTGATTAATGTTTCCTTCCCCATAATACAACAGCAATCGCCTATTTGTGATATGCCATTCCCATCTAACCTAACCTTACCTCTTGTACTCCCACGAAGTCTATTCTATATCTAGCTAGTTCTTTTGCTACTAAGGTTACCCCTCATTTTGTATAAATATTAGTTACGTTCCATGTACCAAATCTTATAACCTTATTCCATTGCTGTGGTCGTGCCGGAGAATCAGTCCCAGCACGTATGGGCGAATCCAGAAATGCATATAGAGCGTTAGTTGGGAGGCCAGAGGGGAAAAGACCTTTGGGGAGGCCGAGACGTAGATGGGAAGATAATATTAAAATGGATTTGAGGGAGGTGGGATATGATGATAGAGAATGGAAAGGGACCAATGGCGGGCTTATGTGAGGGCGGCAATGAACCTCCGGGTTCCTTAAAAGCCAGTAAGTAAGCCTATGAAATTTAAATATTTGGAGCATTGACTCACTTCACTAACAATAGTAAATAAAAGTAATTTATTTCAGTGCTTAATCTGCTAATAATCGTGTTTTAATACTATTGGTGTAATATGAATAATGATCGACAATCCACAGTTACAAAATGTGTTCACGAGACCAACAATCAGCTTTATAATTTTAAGTGTAATTACTTTGCAATATTGATAATGATCATCACCTTTAAATCGAGCAATTACACTTTGAACATAATTCACTGCAATAATGTTTAATGTCGTAGAAATTCAGTGAATTCAGTAGGTTTCCCATGTAGGCCTATGTACTGTTATTATTAATTTTTGTGAGAAGTCAAATTCGAAGACAATAGACAAAAAAACATCCCATACGAAATCGGCTGTATGTAGTAAATAATAACAGTCATTAAAACCATGATTTTAATTTGATTGTAATGTATATAGCGAATAAATTTGACTATATCATATTAAGAATAGAATTACCTACAGAAAATACTCCTTCTGTACAAGAAGAACCATTTTCTTTCTACTATAGAACATATTAACAATACTTTCAGTAACTCATTAATGCTATTCTTTCACATCCTAGAAAGTAACAACAGTAGAAATATAAATCTTACAAGCTTCCTTAATAATACAGTGTTGGCACCTGTTAGTTTAAGTACAGACGCACAAAAATCTTAAGTGGTCAACATAATATTTCTCCAGTACATCATATAGTGATGATACTAAAATGTTGACATAAACCGTTAATAGCGACAAAATGTTAGAAAATAAGACTTAAGGTAAAATGATCATTTTACTATATTGTGACTTGCATTCCACCCAGATACAAGTCCGTAACACCAAATGAAAATTTAAGTTTTTCTTTTTAATAGTTCGAAGAATTGTGAAAATAAAAAAAAAATAAAAAATAAAAATTTTACTTTAGCTAGGACTATATGATAATCTTTAGACTTTCCAAAGCTCGGTGAAAAATGTAATCAGAGACCAAATTTTTGTACTGGTTAAAGTACAGAGTACCAGACAACTTTTGTACATCCTTACGTTTTGAATTTCGCAATTTTGTTTCGATATTCTCTAAAGTCTGTGTGATGAATCTTGTCTCACTGTGAAAAAGAGAGAGAAAGGAGATATGTCTTACCTCGTCTGTGTTGTTATTGCGATGGGGGGAGTGAAGTGATGCCAGTGGCGGAAGGGACTAGTTGATACATTCTCTAGCGCAAAATAAAGTAACAAAATATCTCTCTTCGTACTGTATAGTTCCGTCACTGAGCTTGTCTTTCAAGAAACTGAGTTCCGGTAGCCTGTACAATAACAAGATTTTGACTTGGAATCCTGAAACTTTACAACCTTCCTATAATCTCCACCCTCATTTGAAGGGACTTGGTTTTATTGCTACTGAGACAAGATAAACCGTAACAGGTATAGTGTACAGGTCAACTGAGAGGGATCACGAATGTACGTACGCACAGCAGATAAACAGTTTAGTTCGGAGAACCGCAGGGTCCTCACTCGCCTTGGACGGGTATACATCAGTTTCCTGCATACATTTAGGCCTAAACACAAATCCATTGTGTAAAATTTTGTTCTCACTGAATGTGTGAAGAGATTTACTGTAATTTTATTTTAATCAGACTTTTCTGCACCTTCTTGTACATATACTGTAGGTTAGCTGTACAGAACACACACAGGAGTTGTTAGAACGTCGTAAATCAACAACTCCCTTACTCTCCCGGAGGCGTCGTGTTCATAGAAATACGTATATACAGAGATAACTGAGGCGAGATGTACTACTAGCTATTCGTCCAAAAATCATTAAACATTAGAATGAGAATTTAGCCACACGAGACAATCATTGTCAATACTACAACCACCGCTCTTACCATTTCCATCACCACCAACATAAACACCATCATCATCATCAATTTCTATACTCGAAGCTTTGTCTAATTCCGCTGCATTACACACATTCTCCGTAGTTACGGACCAATTCATAGCTTTCTATGTGTGCCCACATATTTTACCCTCCGGTTCATAACACCGGTAATTCAATAAACAGACAAAATATAATGATAATGATTTATTTTAGCTGGCAGAGTTGAGGCCGTAAGGCCTTCTCTTCCACTCAACCAGCAAAAAGTATACATACATATGTATGAACTTCACAAAGAATTCAACAATTTTATTTAGAGAAGAGTTACATGTATACAAGAGTTATTTACGAATTATACAACAAAATACTATGAACTATTAATTAAACACTGAAATACAAACTGTGTAGCAGAATTAAGCTAAAATACATAGAATTTTAATATAATTCAAATAATGTTACATAATAGAAAGAGATTATTATGAGAATATTTTGAAAATACAGCACTATCAGGATGATGTCTAAAGGAATAATTAACAATGTAGTCAGTGATAGTTGAAGTCATTATGATTGGAGTGAAATGCTAAGAAGGTTATCTTAAGCTGTATTTAAAAGTGTTTATTGTCTTGCAGCCCCTAATACTTTGTGGCAGGGAATTCCATTGTCGCGAGGTGGATACTGTAAAAGATGATGAATAACGGGATGTTCTATGAAGAGGTATACTTAACGAGCCACAGATAAGTGATCTGGTGATACAGTAGAGCATAGATTATCCGAATACCGATCAACCGAAACATCGGTTAACCGAAAGCGTTTCAGTCGGCAAATTCAAATTCGCGCGCGCCTTGAAGAAGTTCCGCTAGTGTTGTTTGCGATATGCTAGTCAGTTCTCTGTTTTATTTGTAAGATGTGTGATACAAAAAAATATATGTACAATTTTGTGTTCTTGCGTTTTGGGTACTCTTCCCGAGTCCAGCCCTTTGGACGAACTCTTTCTCTTGTAAAATTTATTAAGTATTCCGTGTGTAAATATTTGTATTTAGTTTTATACTAGTGGCTTGTGCAGCAAATACTGCTGCAAACTAAGTTCGTTAGACGTTCAAATAAAATTTTTTCAGATTTATTTTCAATGAAGAATACTTGTCTTTTTGATAGTTATTTGCTTCCATAATAATGAAACATACTTTCTCTGAATGGATTTTTTTAGGCCAAATACTTTTTCTTGAACCTATCCAACTTCAGTTTTTGAGTTTCAATGCGAAAACGCAAGTATCAATGTCAGGACGATAGCAGTAGCTATTTCAGGTCATTGTGGTTTGTAGGCAAAAGTTAAAAAAAATGTCAGGTTTGCTAAGCTTTCGGACAATAGCATTTTCGTATAGCTGCTGCATGTAGAACTTGAAATGTAGAGCGTAAAATCATTTTATCCTACTAAGAGATCTTGCTGAAATGATCTGGAGACTACAAAATTTTCTAGGCCTCTTATTTTATCAGTAAGTAATACCTTTTTATCTTTCCTTAGGAACTGTAATTTTTGCGCTCTCTCGAGCCAATACTGAAGACAATGACATATCAATATCTACACTACACCGCCATTAAGTATATGAAAATGACCCAACCCCACTGGGTTAATAAGTATAAACATATTTGATTTTTAATAACAATATTATTATCTTATTTAAGTTTTGTAGTTATATATAGCAGCCACTCAGTAAATTATAGAAATGAAGATCTAAATTAAGATATTCTCTACATTTACTTACATAACCTCAAAACGTTTCACTTTCATGTCATCAATATAACATCAATATTATGTACAATTAATGAAAAAATAGAGGCATCATGATATTAACTATAATACTATTTTAATTTATAATGGTAATAATGTCATCAAACCACCTCAAGTTTCGTAGATTTGAATATCCAATACACAGCTGTACTCAGAAAATTATACACTGCAGAATCAGTTTTTAATAACAAATTGAATTGAGCTCTAAATATGTCGGCAATCCTGCAGGTCATGGCCTTGGTGTAATAGCCTATTGTTTATTGTAGTGTGTGTTTTGTTCTGAAATTCAATCAAGTCGGCCGTGATTGAATAAAATAATTCTCAAAACTGACAACAGATGGATTTTGGAAAATAGGAAAATTATGTAGGAAAATTGACATTTCACTGAAAACTACTACCTTTCCGAAAAACTTTGGATGCCAGGCATGAAAATGAGGGGTCACTCATTAAAATCCGTTCAGTCGTTTTCCCGTAATTTCCATTACCAGTTCAAATTATATATATAGATACTGTACTGTTCAAATTGTTTCAAATTGTTTCAAATTTTCAGGAAATCTGTAGCCATAGAAACTGTAGAGAATGACCTACTTTAATGGAGATATAAGCATAAGTTTAATAACAGTGTTCCTTTGTTTCATGTTGTTTCTATGACATCGGTACAGTTTGTTTTCGTAAATGATCGGTTATCCGAACACCCCTCGTCCCCAATTATTTCGGATAATCGATGCTCTGCTGTACTTAATTATATATTCATTTTAGAAAATATTTTCTTTTGGCACCTTTGATTATATTCTCATCTACAAGTTTCGATATATTTTGTCCCTTCGCTCTACAAGTTTTCTAATTTCTGCTTAGAAAAAATCTTTATATTGACATGTAGCCAATATTACAATTCTGTCTTCAATTAATCACTCTCAACAAATTTTAGTACTCCTAGAGCATTTCATTACGCCAATGAAGTGACAGTGTGATTGGTGATAGATCTGGGCTGTAGAGTACCAAGAGTCCTCCAACCTGATTCGACGATGGTATGGACACAAGAAGGACGGGTGTTATGCTTAAGGATGAGAAGAAAAAAACTTCTTCTTTGCAAGACCCCACTTTCTTTTAATTTTAACGTGCCTTGAGGTAACGGTGGCTTCGCTTTGTTTCTCTGCAAGTCTGTGTTAATACTCTTTATTCATAGCACAACTGAAATCTAAGAAGTGGCAGTAGCCTATATTACGTTTTACCAAAGTCATTATTTCTATGCCTGTATATGGTAGAGATTTTAATTTTTTTTAACAGATGAGGACATATGCCTCACTTTTGCTCCGCTTTTGAGATTCTAACTCACGTGGACCTAATGTTCCCAGGGTTGGATTTGTGGGTTTTCTGCAAGTGCTTGCCGTTTTAGAAGGTGATACACTTTACAGAAACTCATTTCCTTCAGTTAAATAAAGTTTCTTCAGAAAACTGCGTATTCAAAACCTCGTTTGTTTGCTCTCATCTATATGTTACTTCGGAATTCATCTTGAAAATAAGTTTGAAGGGGGCTCATACAGTAGCAGTGTTGCAGATTGTGAGCCTTTCACAAAATTTTAAATATCTCAGACATAATTCAATGGATTATTGTCATTCTTGTACACATATAAATGGTATTTGGAGCTGTAATTTGGTATCACCAAATTTATATTTATGAATTTATTACTGTATTTACACAATTTAAAGGAAATAATTTCCTCCTACATGACAGGAAAAACTTCTCCCCAACTACTTGTCAGATTCTAAGTTTCCTTTTTATTTCTCACTCCAGAAATACAGTGTTAGAGATGGATCACAGTGCACTTCCTACGTTGCAAACTTTTTAACTGCATTTTTTATTTTGTCATAAGGAAAAAAAGTTATTTTTATTTTACATTGTTTACTTCAAATTTATGAAATTATAATTATATCCCTATAAAGTGGTTCATTTTCTACAGTTCGAACTGTTACAGATATCCTGCAAATGTGACACAATTTGGGCAGTTAGTTCAAGAGATATCATGTCTTTAGTTTGAAAAATAGCAGCAAATTATTTCCTTTAAATTGTATAAATAAAAATAATGAACTATTATAACAATTACACATTTGTTGATGCCAAATGAGAGGCCTAAATACCACTTATTTGTGTACCAAAATTGAGCAAGATCCACTGAATTATCTCGGAGATATTTACAATTTTGTGGAAGTTTTATAATCTGAAGCACTACTACTGTATGACCCCCCTTAAGATAGCTTAAATGGTTATGGACAATTGAATGTAATTCCCACTCTTGCATGAAATTTTAATGCTATAGTACGACGTTTCTCAAACTATGGTCCGCGGACCACCTGTGGTCCTCGAGTTCTGCCTTGTGTTCCTTCAAAAAGGAAAGAAGAACAAATAAAATTCAAACGAATTGCGTATCACACTATAGATGAAAATCTCAGATTTGGGAATGACACATGACACTCGTCTTTCTCCCATTACTAATATTTTATGAAATTTCTTAACCCAACCGTCTACCGACTTCCCACTCTACTCTCAGCAACAAAAGAGGGATTTTAAAAAGCACTATAAACTATGAACGTGGCGTTTCTCGCCATCTTTTCCCTGCACATCTGGCGCCGAGGCTGTAACCCAGCCAGGGACCACCCGAATTCATAACAGAGGACCTAAGTACCGAACCTTTTCATGTATTGATGATGTTCTTAATAGTTTTGTTGACACCCAGTCTGCACATTGAAATGGGCACGTACAGTACGTCGTACACCAATAACGTGCCAAATTGCATCTTTACTTGTTGAAAATCGGGCATGTTTCTGCATTAATTTTTTATTTTTTATTTTTTTTTCCAGATGACGATATAAGAAATTTTAGACTCCGCCTATTTTAAAATCCGACATTTTTACTTTTTACACTTGTGTTTCGTCTCTAAGTGCCGTTTCAATTTCGTAGGTTTCATACACTCGTTTGAAACCACTTCGTAACAAACAACGCACCGAGGTTTTGGTTCACTCTCATCGCCACACCAAGTAAATCCAAGTTCCAAATAACTCTTATCATATTTACGAAAGTATTTTTCTTTGAATAGCTACCACTATAGTTGTGTCGCTGTTATTTCCGGTGTGACTCCTCCCCTTTGCTTACGTCTTAGGAAGTGAAGGCTCTATAAAGTCTAGGTAGGTAGTATCGTTCGCCATTTTTGTTCTTTCGTTGCCGAGCTACCAGATGAGGAATCTATTTGTTTCACCGTTAAACATTATCATGTCGTAGCTCCTATGATAATAAATCAAACGCACTGTAATTGAGCAAATAATTGAGCGGCAAATAACGTCCTCGTGTGATTTCTGCGAACGCCAACGAAAGAGCCAAAATGGCGGGCGATGATATTAAGTATCTATCGAGCCTTAGGAAATTCATTACATCATCAATAGCGAATGACAAGACGCACACGTTTAAATGTAGCCGACCTGCAACGTGATTGGCTGCCAGAAATAAGAGCGACGGGACTATAGGACTAGATATTTCTTTAATGGAACTATAATCACTGATATTAATATATATTTTTCACATATAGCTTCTGAACTATCAGCACTGCCTAAACGAAGCGTATCACCATGTTCCTTTCTTTTCAAAGATCCCGATCAAAGCCAGTTTTCCATTATTTTAACAAAGACATGGACAACTATTGTGTGTACCACATAAGAAGGATTTCAAACAACTGCTAACAGGCAAGCGATGAATCAACAATGCACAGAATTTGTTATAAATTTCTTGTAATTGGCTACAAAAATATAATTAGAAAAGTATTATAATTATTTAATTGTATTTTAAAATATAAGTATACTGGCATTAAAATATGTTACAAAAATAATAAATTTACTTTTGAAGGAAACAAAAGTAAGGTGGTCCGCGGAATTGTTCTGACTTAAAAAAGTGGTCCTCACTTCAAAAAAGTTTGAGAAACGCTGCTATAGTATGTATAGTCGCCCTAGTAGTCTATGTTCCCAAATCATCTTATCAATGTTCTTTTCAAGCAGTGGCGTTGGACATTGGTCTTCCTAGGAGTTCTTCATCATCAATACTCCTTATACTTTCATCTTACGTATCAAACTATAGGCCTTTCGGTATTTTCTGAAACCTGGACGTCAGAGGAAGAAGAATGTGGACAGACAAGCTTCCCTCCCACGCTACGCTCCTACTCGTAGCTCACTTACCCCCACCATAAGGTTCTTACTATGTGCTACGGCACACGCAACCATTTGGTTTCACAAGATAACAAATTAACTATATTAGCTAATAATAATAATAATAATAATAATAATAATAATAATAATAACAATGGAATTGAAAGGAAGTGGACGGTAATCGTTTTAATTTTGGAAATGTTCGACGGGCCAACGTGCCGATAGATTTGCGACCCACGGGCCAAGACGCTGTAAGTGATCACACTTCTTTTAACAATAATTGGTAATAACATGTAAGAGTATATTTTCGTTAGGACATTTTTCTTGCATTGTTGATATGTGGAATCAAAAATAAACTTTCGGCTTTTGAAGTTAAATCACCATTTTGTTAATTGCAATATTAGCGTCGCGATTAAAACCCAAAAAAGGACACTTATTTTCAAATTCACCTTCCTATGACTTTTGAGGTAATACTCGTATTATGCTAAAGCGATGCTCTACTGAAAGTAGTCTAATTTTGACAAATTTTATAATTTTTTTTTTTAACTTTCGGGCTAAAAATGTACGGTTTCATGAAACTTTCATCTCAATAATCTTCATTTTAATCATTCTTTTATATAATTGGTAGAAGTTATGTGAATGCACGACTTGTGTGGTAACCAAGATGTTAAATTTAATTATCTCAAAAAATACATTTTCTACGTTTTCAACTGAAACTTGGCATACTTATTCATTAATATCTCTGTTCTAAAATGGAGAACAGTTTTATCTTTAGAGAATTATACGTAAAGCAGTAATTTTTTATTAATATTTAAACATATATATACTTTTTTTTACAAACGAACAAAATAGAGTGCTCCATTGCACAACATGCGGTGTTATTTTTAAGAAAAAATATATTAAAATATATATAATATATATTTTTTTAGAAATAGAGTTTCCACTAAGAAAATTAAAAAGAAAGTGTTTAATTTTTTAAAAATGTTTATAAGCAAAGAATGTATTCCATTTCGTATTATAAAATGATTTCAAATATTTGAACAAATTTTAGATTCATCTGTTCAAAGTTATAGATGATTTTGTAGCCTGTATATAGGCAATTGAGTATCTCGTGAAACTTTCGTGCGCATCAGGGGAAGAAGAATGTGGACTGACAAGCTTCCCTCCCTCCCTACGCTCCTACACGTAGAAGCGAGCTCACTTACCCCCACCATAAGGTTCTTACTATGTGCTACGGCACACGCAACCATTTGGTTTCACAAGATAACGAATTAGCTATGCTTATAGTGTCTGGCACGAATCACAAAATTGATGTTTTATTTTTAGCACATTTTAAAATAAGTTTCTGCAGATTGTATAGATTGTATTCTGCTGTTATGTTAACTTTTTCAATCAGTCTCAGTGCTTTAAGTGAACATATTATCTTTTACAATTAATTTCGGACATATTGCATTAGACTATTAATTTAACTTAGTATAAATTCTGTAATAATGGACAAGGTTACCAATTTATGTCCACAGTACACAGTCAACCATGTTATAGTCATTAGTCTCTTTAGATAATGAATGGCTCACGTATAATGTAACATGCCTTCGGTCATACGGTAACCTCCCATTCCGCATAAATGTTGTAATAATTTACTTTTACAACAAGTCGTTATTTTAATAGTAATAATGAACTTTCCAAAGCACATTTCTAATGCACTCACTTTGGTGACGTAGCGTTACTCCAGCAATCTACTGAAATACATTTAAGTACAATATATTCTTTCTTGTCGGTTTCTTTCAGGTATTCATATAATTCACTACATTATACACTACGAATAACATGTAATGAAATTTCATTGAAGTATCTTTACTAGTATTTTTAAAAGCCCTTTCATTCACTTTTTATCTTCACTATTAGCCTACACTTTAACTAACTCATACTACGTTTCACCAATAAAACAGTACGGAACGACGTGTTTCAACCAATCATGACTGCTCATCCTAACATTTTTATGACCTCCCTAGCATTTGTCTCTTATCACCTCCATAGAGTTTGTTTTTATCACATCCCTAGCATTTGTTTCGAATCCTGTCGGTAGATGGTGCGCAGACACGGTTTCTTTTCATTGTTTAAAGTTCTCGTTTACACTTTGTGAAAACCATAAAATTTACTTAGTCTTACGTTAAAAAGTGTTAAAATTGTTAAAAAAAAGTATATACCTTCGACAGACGGCCCTTTTCGACGCTATGTCACGTCATCCACTGTGGTTCAAGAGACACTGAGGATGACGTGACATAGCGTCGAAACGGACCGTCTGTCGAAGGTATATACCTTTTTTTTTTTTAACAATTTTAACACTTTTTAACGTAAGACTAAGTAAATTTTATGTTTCTTTTCGTAGATTGTATCGATTGTCAAAATGGCGATACCGCAGATGAAAGCGCAAACTGTACGTATTGTGGTATGCGGAGTTTACATCAATTGTTAGAATTCAAAGGCAGTAACGGCGAGTGTTTAACTATGATGCTGTAACTGCTAAAAACATTAAGACGTGACACGATACATTTTTAGATACAGGATCGGTGTTGAAGAAGCATGGTGGTGGTCGTAGAACATCCGACGAAATGGTTGCAAATGTTCAAGCCGCGTATGAACGAAGCCCGCGGAAATCATTAAGATCACCTTCGCGGGAACTTCAAGTAGGCCTACCAAAATAAACATTGCAACTAATTGTCCACAAACGTCTCAAATTGTACGCATACAAAGTGCAATTAATGCAACGTCTGAAGCCGGATGACAAACCCAAACGAGTGTAATTCGCCAATACGATGCTAGACCGTCTAGGCGCTGATCCTGATTTTATGTCCAAGATTTTCTTCTCGGACGAAGCCACGTTCCATGTGTCAGGTAAAGTAAACCGGCATAATGTGCGGATCTGGGGATCGCAGAATCCTCACGCTATACAAGAGCACGTTCGTGATAATCCCAAGTTAAATGTGTGGCGCGGTTTGTCAAAGCAGCAGGTCATTGGACAATTTTTCTTCGCCGAGAAAGCTGTGTGTGGTACCACAAATCTTGACATGCTGGAGCAGCTCTTCTTTCCACAAATTCAACACCTGCAGCCTAACATCCTTTTCCAGCAAGATAGCGCTCAATCACACTGGTTCAATGACATTTATACGACTTTAGACAACGTGTTCCCTGTCCATTGCATTGGTAGGGGAGGACCGATCGCTTGGTCCCCGAGAACTCCGGATTTAACACCGCTCGATTTCTTTCTCTGGTGTTACGCCCCACCTCAGTCAGAGACCTTCGTGATCTTCGGGAGCGCATCATAGAGGCTATTGAGAGCATTCCAGAAGACATGCGCCAACATGCTTGGCAAGAAATCGTTCATCTCCTCGATATCGTCACAGTGACAGCTGGAGCTCACATAGAGATGTGCATATCGAAACTTATTGGTAGAGGAGGACCAATCGCTTGGCCTCCGAGATCTCCGGATTTAACACCACTCGATTTCTTTCTCTGGAGCCACGTCAAAGATAAAGTGTACGCCACCTCAGTCAGAGACCTTCGTGATCTTCGGGAGGGCATCATAGAGGCTATTGAGAGCATTCCAGAAGACATGCTCCAACATGCTTGGCAAGAAATCGTTCATCTCCTCGATATCGTCACAGTGACAGCTGGAGCTCACATAGAGATATGGTGGTGTGCATATCAAAACTTATTGGTAGAGGAGGACCAATCGCTTGGCCACCGAGATCTCCGGATTTAACACCACTCGATTTCTTTCTCTGGAGCCACGTCAAAGATAAAGTGTACGCCACCTCAGTCAGAGACCTTCGTGATCTTCGGGAGGGCATCATAGAGGCTATTGAGAGCATTCCAGAAGACATGCTCCAACGTGCTTGCCAAGAAATCGTTCATCGCCTCGATAGCGTCACAGTGACAGCTGGAGCTCACGTAGAGATATGATGATGTGCAGGCTTCGAAACTTTGGACCCGATACAATAAGTTTACTGTGCATGCACTATAGTTTGTTGACTCGCTGCAGGTAGATAGAGATGTGTTGAGGTAACAACGTTGCTATTTAGAATAGAGTACGGTAGTATAGGGAAACACACATATGTACATTCTGAAAGGAAATATACAGTACACAATGAAAATGTCAAAAGAATGTGAAAACCATTTATTTTCCTGTCTTTTATAAGCATTTGTGTTTTATTATACACAGTGTTAATGGTGGAAATAAGCATGTAGCAGTTTTAATTTTTTCATTTATCCTATTGGTCGCCTTTAGGAAGTGCAGTTACAGTACCGAATTGCAATGTACTACAAGATACATTTTCAGTGTCTCAAACGTAAATCTTTTTCTGTTATCTGCCAAAGTTTGTACTGAAGAAAGCTGCGCTCTACGTCGCATGACGTGATAGGAGCAAAACGAAAAAACCTAACATCATTGCAGTCTCTAAGAGACAGTCGTTTAATCTCGGGTGACTCTATGTCCACTAATTTGGTGTTTATGTTGCACAATGTTCCATATCCGTTATTTTTACATAAAATTGATTTCCACTTCTGTTTTACACGTTCAGTAACCGGTGTACTTGGTGTCTCATTAATTCTCTGTGTGATTTCCTCAATTAATTTGAGGGCTTCCGGCATCTCTTGCTCTGACTTTTCTAACCATGTAATAGTTTCAGACACAGTTTGTATGAAAACTAAATTATTCGTCAGAACCTTCAAATCCAGAGCGTTTTCCTTTGCGTATTTGTTGGCATCCATTCTACAGTACCCCCACCCACTGCACGCTTTACCACTATACTCAGTACGCCGTTATGCGGATTTCCCACTGAACTGCTCTATCGGGTCCGAAGTCTCGAAGCCTGGTGATGTGCATATCGAAACTTGTTGAGTTTTTCTTTCATATAAACGTTACTGTAGGTTTCTATCTTCAACCGTTTACCATTCATATACAATTGAACTTAAGTACATTTCTTCTTCTTTGAACGATTAGATGAAATACCTTAGTCTTAGTTACATGAACTGAGATATTGAGATCATAGTCTCTAGTTGCTATCCACTGTTTGTTTATGGCGATCCGCGGTGTAGTGTGTGAGTTTGTAATAACTATTTGGTCATCTGCGAACAACGAGTCGTTGAGAAACAGCCGATATTAGGAAATGGCTATAGCACATCCGTCCTTTCCTGTGGTGGTGGGTTGGTTTAAGGGCAGACATCCACATAAATACCCGACTACTACGTGTGATAATGCACCTGTATCGTGAGGTGAGGTCATAGATTGTAGATCACGGGGAGCGGCAGTATGCTGGGGTACAGCATGACCCCGGCGAGGTCTCCCGAGGCCCATACCTCACGGTCCCGCCTCCTACACGCGATGCGAACCGGCTGGCTAACGAGATTTTTCTTCTCTCACACGCATCTATCATAATACAAGAAGAGGCTGCGGAATCCAGATACGGAAGCAGGCACCGGAATACATAACAAAACATAAACAGATTCTCTTCGTCTAGAGCTGCGACTTATGTTTTGAAATTCAAATTCCATTACCGCACTTCTGATGAAGCAAAATGTAACGCAAACAAACGATTTGTTAAGATCGTGATATTTGTTCATTGAAAAATATTGCTGCTCGTAATCCCGCACAAAGCCGCTGTGAAATATAGTGGAAATATTAATCCGAGAAGTGTTCGTGGGAGATCTGAAATCCTTCTTTCTGTAACGGAGTTCTGAGAACAGCACTTCTGATAAAATTCACAGGGCACGCCTACAGCTTAGTGTTCGTTATAATTACTAGCATCCTCTAACAACTAATGAACAGTGATCGCTATAACCAGCCCTTCCTCGTGTAATAACATTGCTTCCAGGATATTTTGACGCGGTAACATTGGTTGCGCACTGAAAAAGCATGTTTCCTGCTCAATGAAAATCGGCAACTGACTCGATGCTGAACAGGATACTATACAGCGTGGCCCACTTACATCTTTCATCTCCAATAGCGTGTCAAATTAAATATTAGATATTATGTTTTATTTAACGACGCTCGCAACTGCAGAGGTTATATCAGCGTCGCCAGTGTGCCGGAATATTGACCCGCAGGAGTTCTTTTACATGCCAGTAAATCTACTTACATGAGTCTGTCGCATTTAAGCACACTCAAATGCCATAGACCTGGACCGGGATCGAACCCGCAACCTCGGGCACAGGAGGCCAGCGCTATAGCAACTGCGCCCCCAGGCGGACTTACTTACTTACTGGCTTTTATGGAACCCGGAGGTTCATTGCCGCCCTCACATAAGCCCGCCATTGATCCCTATCCTGAGCAAGATTAATCCAGTCTCTACCATCATATCCTACCTCCCTCAAATCCATTTTAATATTATCTTCCCATCTACGTCCCGGCCTCCCCAAAGGTCTTTGTCCCGCTGGCCTCCCATCTAACACTCTATATGCATTTCTGGATTCGCCCATACGTGTTACATGCCCTCCCCATCTCAAACGTCTAGATTTAATGTTCCTAATTATGTCAGGTGAAGAATACAATGCGTGCAGCTCTGCGTTGTGTAACTTTCTCCATTCTCCTGTAACTTCATCCCTCTTAGCCCCAAATATTTTC
This sequence comes from Periplaneta americana, assembly GCF_040183065.1. Lineage (NCBI taxonomy): Eukaryota > Metazoa > Arthropoda > Insecta > Blattodea > Blattidae > Periplaneta > Periplaneta americana. The sequence goes on along the minus strand of NC_091127.1, from coordinate 154,639,736 downwards.
CTAAGTACCTTATTCCCAAACACCCTTAATCTCTGTTCCTCTCTCAAAGTGAGAGTCCAAGTTTCACAACCATACAGAACAACCGGTAATATAACTGTTTTATAAATTCTAACTTTCAGATTTTTTGACAGCAGACTAGATGACAAAAGCTTCTCAACCGAATAATAACAGGCATTTCTCATATTTATTCTGCGTTTAATTTCCTCCCGAGTGTCATTTATATTTGTTACTGTTGCTCCAAAATATTTGAATTTTTCCACCTCTTCGAAGGATAAATCTCCAGTTTTTATAGTTCCATTTCGAACAATATTCTGGTCACGAGACATAATCATATACTGTACTTAGTCTTTTCGGGATTTACTTCCAATCCTATCGCTTTACTTGCTTCAAGTAGAATTTCCGTGTTTTCCCTAATCGTTTGTGGATATTCTGCTAACATATTGACGTCATCCGTATAGACAAGAAGCTGATGTAATCCGTTCAATTCCAAACCCTCTGAGTTATCCTGAATTTTCCTAATGATATATTTTAGAGCGAAGTTAAAAACTAGAGGTGACAATGTATCTCCCTGCTTTAGCCCGTGAGACTAGCGTCTGAAATATTTAAGGTATGCACAAACCGACAATTACAAGCTAAATTACATCGAAGGTGACATCTGATACACGTAATGCATTTTTTGTACATGAAATAATTTTCGAGATATGAGAATCAACTTTTTTTTAAATGGAAACCAAGTATGTATTAAAAATGTTGCGTTAGCTCTGTCTAATAACAACTGGCTATTTACTGACTGTTTGAATGTCATAAGTAAGAGTAAACACAAGCAATATCAGACCAAGGATCGAACAGGAGGAGAACAATTTCTGGTTAAATTTGAACGTCAATTAAATCACAATCACAATGTACTAGTGTATGTAGTATTTGTAGACCTAGAAAAACCTTTGACAGAGTGGACTGGAATAAACTGATGGGGATCCTAAACAAAATTGGCGTGGATTGGAAAGAGAGGGGCTGTTCAGTAACCTTTATATCAAACAACGAGTCAAAGTCAGGATAGGAGAAGAAATGTCAGAAAGAAGTGAAATTGGGAGAGGAATATGTCAAGGATGTCCTTTACCACCTGCCCTGTTCAACATCTACTTGGAGGATTTAGTAAAGAATATTTTCAGAACATGGAAGGAGTGACAGTAGGAGGAATGAGAATAAAGTGCATAAGATTTTCTGATGATATGGCGTTGTTATCAGAAGAGGAAATGATACTAAAGGATATGCTACTGGAGCTAAATGACAGCTGTGAGCAGCATGGGATGAAGATAAATGTAAATAAGACGAAGAGCATGGTCATAGGAAGAAAAATGGAGAAGATAAACTTGCGAATTCTAAATGAGGCAGTAGAGCAAGTTTAGTGGACAGCTTCAAATACTTGGTGTGTACTATAAGCAGTAACATGAACTACTGCCAGAAGTCAAAAGGACGATAACAATAGCCAAGGAAGCTTTAATAGAAAAAAGAGCATATCTTCTACGTACCTCTGGAAAAAGAACTAAGGAAGAGACTAGTGAAGTGCTTTGTATGGAGTGTGGCATTGTATGGAGCAGAAAGATGGACACTACCATGAAGTAAAGAGAAGCGAATATAAGCATTTGAAATGTGGAATGAGAACAATGGAATATGAAGTGGACACATAGAATAAAATATGAATCTTTGTTGGAAAGGGTGGATGAAGAAAGAGTGATGATGAAACTGATCAGGAAGAGGAAAAGGAATTGGTTGGGTCACTGGTTGAGGAGAAACTGCCTACTGAAGGATGCTGAATGGGAGAAGAGTTCGGAGTAAAGAAGATATCAGATGACAGACGACATTAAGTGAAGTAGAGTGATGCATAATATGCAGACATATGCTTTTAATGCTAATCTGGAGCAATTAATTTATGTGATTTCTCGGATTATTTCCTTCATCATATCTGGACCACATGTCTCTTTGGATTGCTTGTTACATTCTATAAGGCAATTAAAGCCCCACTATCCATTTTAATAGTTCCCGTACAGAAAAGTCGCCGTGTACAACCTATGAGAAAAAAATTAAATTTCCCCTTTAGTAATTTTATCGAAGAGCTTACAAGTCGTAACTACTTCTATTGAGCTCGACTCGTTGAAAACTAGTTATCGTCAGCTTCCCGACAGCTTCCAAACTGCTTTCTTTGTGGATTCATAGTAGAATCTAATTCGTACTTCAAGTAATTTCAAAATACTTCTTCAGCGCTATCCATGTGCTTTCTGGAAACATTATTGTGCCATGAGGCTATTTTTTTCTCATAATAATGGCTATTGTAGTTCATAACACGCGCGAGAAGAAACTGATTATAGGGGAGAGTCGGGTAGCATCGGACATCGGGTAATATCGGACAGTGAGTTTCTTTCATCTACCACACGATGATAGTACCTGATTGACATGGTTACGTTTATGTGATGTCGCATAGAGAAACGTAACCTTGTCATTCAGGTACTACCACAGTCTACTATATACAGTCGCGAAGCTCAATATGTAGTAAAAATGCAAACATGGGTAGTTGCCCACCACTAGGATCGCTACTATCGCCTCATCATCGCAGATCTCTCTCCTAGCAGCCGACAAAATATGTTAACACTTTCGTTGTGTTCTTTTGGAAAAATTAACACCTTCCTTCCATTATTGAAATATTAAATGCATAAAGTTAATTTGTTATTTTAATGAATTATATTAAATTCCACCATAAACTCGAAGATACTTTCAAGAAATAAGTTAATATCATTTTTGTTTGTGCAAAACGAACTGAAATTTACTATAATAGCTTCACTCATTCAAGATTATAGCGATAATTAACTATGAAACCAATAAATATTAATTTGCATTTCCCTTTACAACAATAATAATGGAAATATGAATTAATGGAGTAACTTACGTGTATCGGTACTTGTAGTGTAGGCTTACATAGTTAACAAAGTGGGATGAGGTTAAGCAATAATAATCACACCAGAATTGGAAATAAAACGTGATCAATAAATTTTATTGTAACAGACTTTTTCTACGTCTCTAGTAAAGTAACAAATAAAAATAACAACAAAATTAACAGCTATAATTAAAAACATATCCTTTGAAAAAAAAAGTAGGCCTAAGCAATAATAATCCCACCAGAACTGAAAATAAAACGTGATCAATAAATTTCATTAAAACAAACTTAATTTTTCTACGTCTTTAGTAAAATAACACATAAAAATAATAACAAAATTAAAAATATATCCTCTGAAAAAAAAGTAGACCTAACCTTTATTTCTCTGGAAATTTAGCAGTCTAAGTGACAGAACTTTAACCGGTATCTAATGTCCTTTCGGCTAGACTGAAACATTTCATTATGAAATTTAAGGATATAATGTATTCTAACAGTCACAAAGAACTTCAAATTAACAGTTTTGTTTCTGCACAGCATTCTTGTGGAAACCCAGGAACCTTTCTGAATCTTTCGGAAATCGGAAAAAGGATTAATCTGGCCTCTTTCTCTTACTGTTGCTACAATTTATAGCACTACAAACGTCTCCTCCTTGTCCCATATTATTATTCCAATTATTATATTTTAGCCATTAACATTTTAATTATAACCAATAACGAACATTTCACAAGCATCAATGTGAAATACGCAACGAACTAGCACTCGATAGAAATACGACACAGTCCAAAGTCGACCAGGGACAGTCTATTGTTTCTAGTTGCTAACCGCTTGGAGCGCTTTATCACGAGATTTGCAAAAAAACACCTCAAGCTTCGCGACTGTATATAGTAGACTGTGGTACTACCATATAGTGGTAGATGAAAGAAACGCACTGTCCGATGCGATACTACCCGACTTTCCCCTAAATGATTTTTTTTTTTTAAGGACAGGGAATCAACCTGTCGCACAATCCAAAAGTTGAAGGACTAGAGTTTTATTCGGATTTTTCTTTCTGAAAATTCAAATGAATAGGGCAAGCATGGTTAATTTCGTGACAGGGCTAAATCGTGATATTTCTTTTTAAATTTACCACGAAATTATTCCAGCGACAAATGTAACTTTGATAGTTTAGTATAAATGGCAGAAAATGTACTGTAACATAGTTTTTATTCACCGCGCTCTTGCAGTGACGTGAATGGATTTTTTTTAAATTACTTGAATAGTTCTGACATCTACAACTTTGAATTTGTAAGTGAATACAACATCCGATTTCCTTTGTTAAAAGAAGATTTTTTTGTAGTGTTCTGTAGTCCAAATTGTTTTCAATGGTAAATAATGATATTGTGTACTTCTTGGTGAAAAATACATGCCTATCAATGCATTGATTATATAACAGAGCCTTATCTTGGGATGAAAGAGTAATGGAAAGGAGAAAAATTCTCTCCGGCGCCGGGATTTGAACCCGGGTTTTCAGCTCTACGTGCTGATGCTTTATCCACTAAGCCACACCGGATACCACCCCGGCGTCGGACAGGATCGTCTCAGATTAAGCTCCAACTGTTTGGTTCCCTCTAGTTGCCGCCCTCTGCACTACGTCAAAGATGTCTATGAACGTAGGACCGAAGTCCACACATGTGCTGAGGTGCACTCGTTATGAGTGACTAGTTGGCAGGGATCCGACGGAATAAGCGCCGTCTTAAATCACGAGGTGATTTACGCATATCATATGTATTATTTTAATGTACAGAAGTACATATGATATTTCCATGTAGATATTCTGCGTCATCATACGATGAAAGAGTAATGGAACGGAGAAAAATCCTCTCCGGCGCCGGGATTTGAACCCGGTTTTCAGCTCTACGTGTTGATGCTTTATCCACTAAGCCACACCGGATACCACCCCGGCGTCGGACAGAATCGTCTCAGATTAAGCTCCAAATCTTGGGTTCCCTCTAGTGGCCTCCCTCTGCACTACGTTATAGATGTCTATGAACGTAGGACCGAAGTCCACACATGTGCTGAGGTGCACTCGTTATGAGTGACTAGTTGGCCGGGATCCGACGTGATTTAAGACGGCGCTTATTCCGTCGGATCCCGGCCAACTAGTCACTCATAACGAGTGCACCTCAGCACATTTGTGGACTTCGGTCCTACGTTCATAGACATCTAGTGCAGAGGGCGGCCACTAGAGGGAACCCAAGAGTTGGAGCTTAATCTGAGACGATTCTGTCCGACGCCGGGGTGGTATCTGGTGTGGCTTAATGGATAAAGCATCAGCACGTAGAGCTGAAAACCCGGGTTCAAATCCCGGCGCCGGAGAGAATTTTTCTCCGTTCCATTACTCTTTCATTGTAAGATGACGCAGAATATCTGCATGGAAATATCATATGTACTTGGGTACATTAAAATAATATATACTTATCTTGGGGGGTTATTTTCTTAGCGTTCTCTTCATTCCACGAGGTCATTTTTCCCCCTTCAAATTTTTTTCTATGCTATAACAACAAACTCTAGTGGAAGCTATAGAGGTGACGTTTTTACAACACATTGGCACATATCTTTTGTTTATGATGTAATAGTAGTTGCTTTGTTAATTCATTTCGTTACAAACATTTTCCATACAAATATTTTTAAAATTTGTAATACATTATCTTCAGTAATACGTATTTACGATATATTAGATCCACGAAGACATTGTTTCTGTACCTGTAAGGCTACTAAACAAACATCTGAAAATTTCACTTTTCTGTAAAAAGTTGAGAAAATATTCCTTTCGAATAAAGAAACCAGACTTGTAAAAAATGAGCATTGAAATTAAAACTTACATTCTTATAATGCACTTATACTTCTAACGTAAGACAAATATAAAAAATAACATGCATGCAGTTTTAATACGTTCTCTTCCCTTTATCCATTGAATCAGTGCTGGTCATCCCTGTATATTAGAGTTGGACAACACGATTCTTTTTCAGAAGTCGATTCCAACGATTCAATCATACATTACGAATCGATTCTAACGATTCGTTCACGATTCTTCTCAGTCTGCGATTCCAACTATTCTTTTGAATCGTCAACGAGTTCATGATTCTTTCTAGTCTGCGATTCCAACTATTCTTTTGAGTCGCCAACGAACGACTCGCAGGACACTTCCTTTGCAAACCACGCGTAGAACAAAAACGTTCTACATCTCTCGCATAGATGGCATAAGAGGCGAGACATTGGATTGTCTCTTTCTCATTGGCTGGAACCATTCAGCATGACCTCCATTAGTCTACAAAATTATCCAAGATAATGTTTCTAAATTATAATTTATCAACTGAATCTTATTATGGAGTACATTTTTTTGCATTACATCTCTATTTAACTATGCAAATTTCAGGTTTGTGTTCATTATTTTCCATACTTAACAAATGCAGTATTTTTATTTCACTCTCGCTCGGGAGCATTCGGCACGGTTCGGAAATGTCCGCTGACAGGTTACATCAAACACGTAAATAGAATCGTGGGTTACGATACCATGTCAATTCGTTACTATTCTTTTGAATGACGATTCGTTACGATTCTTTTGAACGACGATTCGTTACGATTCTTTTGAACGACGATTCGTTGATACCACGAATCGATTCTTACAATTCTTTATTATTATTCGTTCGAATGAACGATTCGTTCACGAATCGACCCAACTCTACTGTATATAGCTCGACCAAGCGGCATATACTACCTCTTTCGTCTGTCTCTTTCTTTTCCGCTGTAAAGCGCTCAGGCTCTCCTGAGCTCTAAAGCGCGCGCTTGCGCCTATGGGCATCAGTTGACATGATTGCAATACACGGAGAAAATAGGTTGGACCCACAAAAGCTATTTCCTCATTATCTGATTTGCAGTCATCTAGTTATAGTATTAGACTCGCGATATGAATAAAAAAGCATAAATACTCACAAGGTACCACTGCTCCTTGAAGAGAGGATCCGGAAATACATTGTGGGGACCGATCCCACGATATTGAGGTTGGTGCTGTTGTTCCTGCAAGCCAGCGCTTGTTCCGAAAAATGCCGGGTAATCTCCAAACGCGGGGAAGTTTGACTCCGAGTAATCTCTCTTCTTTCGGCGTTTTTCGTGCTGCTGCTGCACCCATTTAACCTGAAAAGATAGTAAACTACGTTAGTATACAACTACAAGCATACAATTATTCCAATAAATCACCTGCTAACAACGTTCCCATTCACACGCAACTGTTGTGCATATGTGTGCATTCAATAGTATTACCGAATCACTTCACATTTACTAGGCCTAATGACTAATTCACTTCGAGTTCATATTGCGTATGATTTATATTACATTATGAATCATTTCTTCACATTTTGCGTATCCAGAGTTGAATACTTTGGTGTACAATCTAATTTACTCACATCAAAGTAAGAAAAACAATAAAACAGCATATCATTTTTATTATGTTTTGGCCTAGAAGGACACTTCAATCTTCTGTATTAGGGAAAAGTTTGACAAAACGAGGAGGTTGTATGTTCTGGTCAAACTAGTGTTCAAATTTAGTGGCTAAGTGGCTAACTACTTTGTGTAGTGTTCGGAGAGCTCTTCTTTCCAGTTGGAGTTGTTCCCGTGATATTTCACAATAATATGATACGCGTACTAAATAATCACTTTGTGATTTAAGACGGCGATCATTCCCGGCCACTTAGTCACTCGTAATGAGTGCACTTCTGCAAATATTGGACATTGTGCCACTGTCACACGTCTGTTACACAGTGCATGAGGGTTGGCCACTATAGTGAAAATAAGAGGTGCAACTTAAACTGAGAGGAACTGGTATCCGGTGTGGCTTATTGGATAAAGAGTTACACGTAGAGCAATTGGTACAGAGCAGCGGTGACCAAACTGGGTATCGTGATTACATCGTGTAATCAAAGACATTCAAACTGGTAAGGGGAGTTTCCTGTACATTGCTCCCTATCTCGCTCACGTACTGAAGGAAAACAGTGTCGGTACAATGCCGCTCTACAAACCCTCTGTCTATACGAGAAGGAAAAGAAGGTTTCGTATAGAATGGGAAGAGGAATTTATTCTCCGTTCTGTCGGAGAAAATGTAATAATATGTTACTTTGCTCAACGGTTCAATTTGTAGTAGTATATAGAAGCGACATTACAGGGCATTACGCTGAATACACAGGCATAACAGGTATTATTATTATTATAATTATTATTATTATAATTATTATTATTATTATTATTATTTATCAGCAAGTGTTACCATAATTCTTATATACGTGCCTCAATATGTAGGCCTACTACTTCCTTTGAATGATAAAATAATTACTACGCCATATCTCCATTTTAATTTCTTTTTTAATCTTTTGATGACTATTATCAGTTATTTACTAGTTATTGATTTAATAATAATAATAATAATAATAATAATAATAATAATAATAATAATAATAATAATAATACTGATAGCGTTATGAGTAGCAGCAGTAGTAGTAGTAATAATAATAATAATAATAATAGTAATAATAATAATACTGATAGCTTTATCAGTAGCAGCAGTAATAATAATAATAATAATAATAATAATAATAATAATAATAATAATAATAATATAGAGAAAGTGATTGAATATTACGTGCTAGTGTAGTAATGAAACGAGCTATTATACTCCAAGGACTGAAATCAGCCTTAAATCATCGTCATGAAGAGAAAGATGACATAAATAAATGTAAGGAAGCCAGCTATCTAGTGGCGAACAAAATAGCCCGTTCTCTTAATAAGCCTTCCAACGAAGGAGAGTTTTATAAAAGCGTAATGATCAAGGTGGCTGAAATAATTTGTCAAATGAAAGTTGTTAATTAATTCTGAAAAACTGCGCATTTCTCGACTAAATATCCAGAAGAGAATTCAGGAAATTTCTGATTGTGTTCATGAGGAATATTTATAAAAAGCAAGAAAACTTGTATGTATTTTTAATTGGTTCTTGATGACAGTAGTAACATTACTGATACAGCAAAGCTTGCGATTTTTATTCGCGGGGTTGATGAAGAACTCAATGTTAGTGCACGAACCACCACTGATTGTAGTTTTCATGCCATGTACCTCTCCCCGGTCTCCTTACTTCTTAGACTGTCTCTCGCGTGTAATCACTGCCGTTCGAGTTTTGGTCACCGCTGGTATAGAGCATAGATTTGCAATTGTAACTCGTACGAGGTAACCCCTGGCGTAAGCAACCCGCAGCGCATATTCTTTAAGGTCGTTTTTCCTATTTTATATGGAAAGTTATCGATCTTAGCAGAGCATGCTTGACGTGCAATATCTCCTGTTTCTATAGTCGTTTGGAAAAATATTAATAAAATAAACTAGTAGCATTAAGAAAAATATTAATTAAATAAACTAGCAGCATTTCTCACAAAATAAATCCATAGAAACATGCAGCTATCTCATAAATACTTGCAGTAAAAATTTCATCCAGATTGATTAATATTTGTCATAAGAAAGTTGGTGTTGAATCAACAAAAATGAACACAGAAAAATAGATTTGAAAATAAAATGAATGTTTATGTAAATTAACATTCTCCTCCGCTACATTCATCTAGTAACTTCAGGGAGCCAACAAAAAGTTACTAGATTTGAAATCAGAAATTTTAAAAAAGAATTTTTCGATGAAAAAATTTTGACAGCTCTTTAAATTCCACGCCCCCTTCCAGCCTTAATTTAAAAAGTGTAAACATACGAGTATGTGTAATCAGAATTGAGCTGAATCTATTTGGGGTATGAAAATATAAATTCTGAATAAGTGACATAGCTAAAAAAAATTGGAAAAATTTTCATGATTTTCAGTGGAGTCTTCCCTTAAAAGGAAGAAGTGGCGTAAGGGCAGCAAATTCAGTGAAACTCTGCATACTCCACTTATCCAGTTTGTTGAAGCAGGTTTGTATCCCATCACGGTTCATCCCACCGACAACTACACATTTCGTTTGACGCAAAGTCCCGTAAAATGATTGTTTAACAGGTACTATGTAAATGTATAATGACATGTCTAATTTACACGGTTCCGTTAATTTATGTAATCTGGGATGTGGGTATCGTTGCAACTCGTGAAATATAGTCACAAGACTTAGTAAATAACATTAACATTAAATATGTACTATTGCAACAAACACGGTGTAGGCCATGACCTACGGGTTGCCTATCGGCATGTTACAGCAAGAATAAATGGCAGCCAGCCCTCACCCTTTGAACTCAAGCTAGACTACATGTCGCTGTTCACAACGGCCGTGAATATTTCACAATTGTGAAGTGATGACTGCGACGCGCTCATCAACAATCCAGATGTGATGGATTGCACTACCTGGCTCTGGTTCAACTCACGAAGGGTAATCAGTAATCCTTACCCCCTCTACTGTTACTCCGAGCATATCTTGGATTCATGTAATTAAATAGTTTATTCAGAACGTTCCGTCAGCCGAACGGCTAAATCATCGGCTTTTCATGCTGAGTCCCGGGTTAAAATCGTGAAACTTCTGACAAAAATTACTGGAATCCAGAAATGTATATAGAGTGTTAGTTGGGAGGCTGGAGGGAAAAAGACCTTTAGGCAGGCCGAGACGTAAATGGGAAGATAATATAAAAACGGGCTTGAGGGAGGTGGGATATGATGATAAAGAATGGATTAATCTTGCTCAAGATAGGGACCAATGGCGGGCTTATGTGAGGGCGGCAATGAACCTCCGAGTTCCTTAAAAGCCAGTAAGTAAGTAACTTAGATTTTCTCGAGATACACTCGCTTTTTCTGTCATTAGGACAATATTTCTTCCCCCACAGCTTGTCACATATTATTCTACAATTCATTCATTGATAGTATTCTGCCCGAGGGCAGAACTTTCACTGCAAACCCAGCATTCTCCAGTTTTTCATATTCTCTCTCTGTCTCCTCTTATGATCCATATATCTTAATGTCGTCTATCAACGAAGCAGACCGTTCTATTTCCCAGTTTATTCTATGTAATAACAGTAATCAAGGAGAAAATCTGAAGATCTTTTTGTAGTGGACCATCATTGTCTATCATTTCAAATAAAGAGCTAATAAATTTTTACTAAAATTATTATATCTCCCAGCTACAATAAATTATTATTATTATTATTATTATTACTATTATTATTATTATTAGTACTTACTTACAAATGGCTTTTACGGAAACCGAAGGTTCATTGCCGCCCTCACATAAGCCCGCCATCGGTCCCTATCCTGTGCAAGATTAATCCAGTCTCTGTCATCATATCCTACGTCCCTCAAATTCATTTTAATATTATCCTTCCATCTACGTCTCGGCCTTCCCAAAGGTCTTTTTCCCTCCGGTCTCCCAACTAATAAATATCATTATTATTATTATTGGGGGGTTGGGCGAAGGGCTAACAACCCATCACCGTAGAAAACAACTTGTTGCGATAGGCCTACCATAAAATAAGAAACACAGAAATTTTACTTGAAGCAAGTAAAGCGATAGGTTTTGAAGCAAATTCCGAAAAAACAAAGTATATGATTATGTCTCGTGACGACAATATTGTACGAAATAGAAATATAAAAATTGGAGATTTATTCTTTGAAGAAGTGGAAAAATTCAAATATCTTGGAGCAACAGTAACAAATATAAATGACACTGGGGTGGAAATTAAACGCAGAATCAATATGGTAAATGCCTGTTATTATTCGGTTGAGAACCTTTTGTCATCTAGTCTGCTGTCAAAAGATCTGAAAGTTAGAATTTATAAAAACAGTTATATTACCGGTTGTTCTGTATGGTTGTGAAAGACTTTCATTTCGAGAGAGGAACAGAGATTGAGGGTGTTTGAAAATAAGATTCTTAAGAAAATATTTGGGGCTAAGAGGGATGAAGTTACAGGATAATGGAGAAAGTTACACAACGCAGAACTGCACACATTGTATTCTTCACCTGACATAATTAGGAACATTAAATCCAGACGTTTGATATGGGCAAGGTATATAGCACGTATGGGCGAATCTAGAAATGCATATAGAGTGCTAGTTGGGTGGCCGGAGGGAAAAAGACCTTTGGGGAGGCCGAGACGTAGATGGGAGGCGGGCTTATGTGACGGCGGCAATGAACCTGCGGGTTTCTTAAAAGCCATTGTAAGTAAGTATTATTATTATTATTATTATTAATATTATTATTATTATTATTATTATTATTATTATTATTATTATTATTATTATTATTATTATTGTGCATCAGTCCTCGATGAAATAACTCGTAGACACCACAGGAGAGGAATCTTCATAGCTCATGCGTCATTGGGTTTGGGTTCGATTCCCGTTTGATCTCAGTTCAAAACCCAACTAGTCCAAAAACAGTTCCTAATGGGAAGTGAAGTGCGGTATTTAGGGCAGAATTTCAAACGGTTCTGACGTACACGTGGCAGGATTCTACTATTCATCCATTTATAATAATCACCACCATGATTATCATCAAACTGGTATAATGTTATCGAGTTTGTGTGATAATGAATCATGAACAATCTCGAAGACAGAAAATTACTGCAGTTTTTACTCATTATCAGATGGGGACGCTTCAGGTTACATGTTCATGAAGTAACCGTCGTTGAGAAACAGTTTATAACAATATATCATGTGAAATTCGAACTTCACTGTGTTAGGAGTGAAAACATGACGACCTTTGAACCTTGAGATTAATTCAAAAGGAAATCGTCAGTTCAATAATAATTTCGCTGACACTTAACAAAAGACTTACAAAATGTTGTTATCGCTTCGAACTCGTGCCTGAAGAAGACACGAAGTTATGCTACTACGAAGTCAATACACTAAGCTAGTTGTTGTAGTTCTGAAACTTGCAGTCAAACGGACTTCCGGGGTTTAATGGAACGACTGTCAGGAGGCTGGCGACACGGGAAGGTTCGCTTGGAATGGGACAATAACTGACAGCAACATTTCCGCGCCGCTGACTTCCTATTTGTTTCATCCCGAGCCAAGTTGTCATGCCAAGACTCAAACTTCGCTAGACAATGGTTCCCGCTCTATTGATAGAATGGTTCTTCCTAAGGGGGCAATTTTATTTTCTTGAGAGATGTGTTACAGGCCGCTGGTCCTCAAACGGGGTGGAGTCCTTCCTGGCATAACGCCACTTTCTGAGTGCACATTTCATTAACAGAGAATACTTCCGTCTTATTTTTAATTAACAAGATGTATAAGTAGTGCGCTTTACCTTAGGGAGAAATTATGAAGGAATTAAGAAATAACGAACTCTATGAAAAATGTTGATGAGAAGTTGCGCAATGTCTCAACTCCGAACTGCTGGAGATTAAATTCACTATCGCTACTCGTAGTAACTATAGTAGCAATAGTGATAAGAATATAAACGCTGTAGTGGTAGTAGTAGTAGTAGTAGTAGTAGTAGTAGTAGTAGTAGTAGTAGTAGTAGTAGTAGTATTCAAATACCTGGGAGTAACAGTAATACTCGGGAGGAAATTAAACACAGAATACATATGAAGAGTACACGGGAAAAACGATCAAGGTCCATCAAAATTCGAAATTGAGTTAATAATGCCATCTTATAGTGGAAAGGAAGTATCATCATGTGGTCTAGCTAGTAATAAGAAATATTCGTTCTTGACATTCCACTATGTCAATATCTATTAAATACACACTTAACAAAGTATTAAGTGCTTGAACTTCAAAATCCGTTTTTCTCGAAACTTTCTAAAATGGATCTTGATCGTTATTCACGTGTACCCTTCATATGGGAAATGCCTCTTATTATTCGGTTGCGAAGCTTTTATCATTCAGTCTGCTATCAAAAAATCTGAAAGTTAGAATTTATAAAACAGTTATATTACCGGTTCTTCTGTATGGTTGTGAAACTTTGACTCTCACTCTGAGAGAGGAACATAGGTTAAAGGTGTTTGAGAATAAGGTGCTTCGGAAAATATTTGGGGCTAAGCGGGATGAAGTTACAGGAGAATGGAGAAAGTTACACAACACAGAACTGCACGCATTGTATTCTTCACCTGACATAATTAGGAACATTAAATCCAGACGTTTCAGATGGGCAGGGCATGCAGCACGTATGGGCGAATCCAGAAATCCATATAGAGTGTTAGTTGGGAGGCCGGAGGGAAAAAGATCTTTAGGGAGGCCGAGACGTAGATGGGAAGATAATTTTAAAATGGATTTGAGGGAGGCGGGATATGATGATAGAGAATGGATTAATCTTGCTCAGGATAGGGACCAATGTCGGGCTTATGTGAGGGCGGTAATGAACCACGGGGTTCCTTAAAAGCCAGTAAGTAAGTAAGTAGTAGTAGTAGAACAGTGACAATAGCGATATTCGCAGTAGCAACAGTATTTAACGGTATTAGCAGTAGCAATAAAAAACAATGCTGATAGAAGCAATAGCACTGACGTTATTAACGATAACAATGGTAGTAAGGTAGTATTAAAAGTAGCAATAATAGTGACAGTATTACTACCAGCAATAATAGTAGCAGTCTTAGTAGCATCACTGCTAGTAGCAATAATAATAGCAGTGTTAGTAATATTATTAGTCATAAAGATATAATACTAGTAGCAGCAATAGTAATAGCAGTATTAGTAATATTATCGGTGATACATAGTTGAACAGGAGATATGTTATTAAGAAAACTAATCTCATTCACCGTACTTATAGGGGATACAATATCAGTTTCAATGTTTGATAAATAAGTATTCAATGCAGTAGCAATTTTATTTCCATTCTCACAAAGTAAAACACTTTGTGTGTAAATTTCTGTGATGGACTCTTTTTTATTCAATTAAATATTTGCTGCTTTTTTAACGAAATGTCAAAACATTTTAGGATTATTTCTATAATTAGAATTTTTCAGAATAATATTTTATTTTTGCACTTTCTATTAAACTCGCTAATATAGTCCAACATTTTTATATCTAATTATCAAATTGATATTGAGAAGACCTTTTTTTAATGTATATGCAATTTTATCTCTCGAGCGAATAGATTTCACAATGCCAGTTGTGAAAAATGGTTTAAACTTCTTTAATTTACTTGAAATTTTTCGGATTGTAAGATTTGTGTGTTTTTTAATTGCAATATTTAAAGTCTGATAAAAACAATCAAGACAAGGTAGTATCTGAATCTTGGAAATTAATGATATTATCACAGTTTTCATTTCTTATATCTAAAAACAAGCTTTCATAATTAATAAAGGCATAGTATTAGCAGTAGCAATACTATCAGTGTTAGCAATATTAATGGTGATAAATGCATAGTATTAGTAGCAGTTATAATAGTACAGTGTTAGTAGTATTATTCGTGATAAAGGCATAGTATTAGTAATAGCAATAATAATATCGGTGTTAGTAATACTATTGGTGATAGAAATGTAGTATTAGTAGTATCAATAGTAATAGCAGTGTTAGTAATAGACTAGTAGGCTATTAACTACTAGTGTTAAACGCATAGCATTAGTAGCAATAGTAACAACAGTGTCAATAATAATGACGGTGAAGATACAGTATTAATAATAACAACAATAGTAATACCAGTGTTAGTAATATTATTGGTGATACATTATATCTGCAATAGCAATAACATTGTTAGTAGCAGTGTTAGCAATAGCAATTGTGGCAATAGCACAGTATCTATAATAATAGTAATGATAATAATAACAATATTAGTAATAGTTTGACGGCAATATCAATATTAGTAGGTACTATTATTAGTATTAGTAGTAGCAATAACACTAGCAGCAGCCGTATAGACTACACGCCAACTTACTGTATCACTGAGAATGACAGAAGCAAAAGTAGTTGTAACGAAAACAATAGTAGCAATAGCAACGGTGACAGCAATATTAGAAGTACATACGAAGAGTACATGTGGAAACAATCAGTCACAATTCTCTTAAGGGTGATGTCATCATCTAACTCAGTATGGAAGAGTAATAAAATTGTCAACGAAGAAGGAGAGCGCCTTTGTCCCCTTTGCAGAGAAAAGGACTCCTACAAACATATTTTATTACAGTGTGTCGAATTGGAACAAGTACGGAGAAAATATCTACCACCCTCGATGCTAAGTCAGAATAGGAGTTCGCTTGCATGTTTTGACCTCATGGGGAATAGAGAATACGAACAAAAGACTGGATTGTTTCTCTTGAAGGCGAGACAGATTAGAACTTCAGCTGTTGAAGTTTGTGATACGAACTGACAAAGGGATAATGGTATGTACCCAATTATACACTTTTATGTCTGTTTTAGGTTAGGATATATTATATAATGTATTTTGTTGTGCCATTTTCATTTTAATATGTATGTTCCTTTAGAGAGTGGTTGGATATAATCATAGGTGAGGGGAGTGAGACCTACAAAGTAGGTGTTAGGTACAAAACACGTACGGTCAGAAGACCAGTGCATTGGATTTTACAGACGTGGACAAATTATTAGACAAAATGAATTATATCTGTATTTATCGGCAGAAATAATGAACAGAAATGTATTTTGCACAGAAATAATTGAGAGAAAATTGAGTCTGGAGGTTACTAATATTTTGTGAACATCCCCTTATTCTTTATTAACACGTTGATTTTGTCAGGGATGCTGGAAACCAAATTTTGACACTTTCTTTGAATATCAGCATCATTTAGCTAGATATCAGACAGTGCTTAAATGAGTCCATGTTTTGTTGCAAACCTATTTTTTGTTCACTTTCTTCTTCAGTATAGATGAGTATAGATAAATTTCGTTCATGTCCGGTCTTCTTGCAGGCCATGGGAGAACAGACTTTCTGTAGTATATAATTAAAACACCAGTAGTACCAATATAGGCAGAAAAAATATACTTAGCCATTGGAAAAATATAGCAGAAGATGTAAACAATCTTATTTACAACAATAGAGACTCTGTGAATTATACTCGTAGTTGATATGACGAATTATATTATGTTTCCAATAAAAACGTTTTAGTCTAATAATTTGTCCACGTCTGTAGAGAAAATTACGATAATATAACATCTGTATGTATAATATTACTCAATAAATCTATCTATCTATTTATCTACTTAAAAATGTATGTGTTTTTGTTATCAAAACTATTAAGGGAGAATATTATCGCCATGGATACAGTCTACTATGCAATTATAGTATATATATTTAAATTTACTTTTTCATTAGGAACAGCAATCAATTTTACAGTAATATACTGAATTAGAAGATGACATCACCCTTAAGAGAATTGTACTTCGGTTGTTTTTTTACGAGTACTCTTCATATGAATAATCTATGAAAAACAACAAAAATTGCGGAATCTATTTAATTAGGTTCCACAAATGCTAGCATATCAATAGCTACAGTCTCTCTACTAATAAAATTTGTGGCAGGAAGATATCTCGTTACGTTCTTTTAGGTAAAGAAATCTCGAGTCTCTTTACATGTTTTAATTAAATTCTGAACGGTAGATGCGTAAAGTTAATATAGATTGTCGTAGCAACAAACAACCTTGCACTTACAAAGTCTCTCTCTTTGATACTTTTAATGAGGAATACACGAGCAAAACGCAACTCTTCTACCCGCCGGGTTCACTGAAATTTAGAGCGACTTCTCCTACTCAAACCTCAAATAATTCCCTGAACCTCTGAAAAAAAATTAAATTATTTACAGTTTTCACTATCTTCCAGAAAGACTCATAATTGAAACATAAAATACACAATCAGAACTCAGCGATTAATAAATCTTCAACAGAAGAAATTCTCTTCAAAATAGGTGACTGGTTCTCAGTCAATAAATTGGTATTAAATTGTAACAAAACTAACATAATTCAATTTAAATCCTGTCCAAATTCAACCCCGCCAATTTCTAGCGCAATAATTAACAATAGATCCCTATTAGAAACAGCAACAACCAAATTTCTTGACTTAAAAATCGATAATGTGTTAAATTGGAAAAATCATATTAAACAAATTACCCCCAAACTAAATTCAGCTTGTTTTGCTATTAGATCTATGCAAAAGATAGTAAATATCAATACCTTAAAAACAATATACTTTGCATAATTCCACTCGGTAATGAGTTTTGGAATAATATTCTGGGGAAATTCCACAGATAGTAACAGTATATTTCTATTACAAAAAAGAGTAGCATAATTAGAATAATAGTAGGTGCCAAATCTAGGGAATCGTGTAGGACTATTTTCAAGAAACTACAAATAATGCCCATGGCTTGTCAGTATATCTTTTCATTAATAATCTTCCTCGTATGTAATCGTGAAAACTTTGTAACTAATTCAACAGTTCATAGCATAAATACACGTCAAAAATGACTTTCATACTCCATCGGCAAGTCTATCGTGCTATCAAAAAGGAGTGCGTTATATGGCAGTAAAAATTTTTAATAGCCTCTCTATCGATATAAAAAATGAAATTCAAAACATAAGATTATTTAGGGCCAAATTAAAGAAGTGCCTAATTTCTCACGCCTTCTATTCTGTAGGTGAATTCATGAAATTCAATAACACTTCATGAAATTGATACTAAAACTTTGTGTTGTACTAGTAGACTATATTGTAAATCTCGTCTGTATATATTTGACTTAGACTGTGACTATATATTAACACTTTATAATAGTATTAAGTTTTTTGACTTGTTCCATATTCTAGCTGTAAAGCAATGTATGAATAAGATGGAATGTTAATAAATACAATACAATACAACAACTAGCCTAATTTTTAAATATTGATCGAATGTTAAAAACACTGCCATACAAGGAAAAGTGATCATTAATTAATGAATTCATCTTGATCCTTATCAGTTCAATGATTAGGCTACATCAAATAGTTCTGTTCCGTTCCGTCTACGGACGAAACTGATAATTGAAACGTCTTTTTGTGAGTCCGCGCCGTTTTTTGTCCTTTAAGTTCTTAGTCAAGAGTCCTTGCATTCGTGACGCAGTGGTCTTATCTATTGTTTTTCCAAGGATGCTTAGCAGTCTACCAATATTTAATTGCTGTCTTCGTTTATTTTCTCATCAAAAACTTAGCAGAATTAGTAACAATTATCAGGAGTCACGTCCCTGCCGCAAATCCGTTCTAGTGCTCTTTCTTCATAAACTTTGAATAACTGTCATATAAGGACTGCTTTTCCGGTCGTACATCATTCATTGATCTGCTTTTAATGCTCCACAAATTTGTCTGATCTGTTTATTTTAACTTAGATATCAATCATAAAATTATCTTGTCTATCAAATTAATAGAAACTGATTACGGACAGGCCCAATCAATTTTCACTAACAAATACACAAGAGAGAGAGAGAGAGAGAGAGAGAGAAATTGGGAATAACAGAGGTAAGGCAAAAGAAGAAACAAATTAGCATATTTCAAACCCTGTCAAAAAATTTATACATTGTACAAATCATAAACAAATTTTATCCGCCGCAAAAGGGACAAATTCTTCAGTTATTATAAAAGAATTTGAATAGCATCCGAGGAAGTAGCCTATTAATCCGAAAACCTGGGCATTTAATATTCAGTAATGAATTTATAATGTAAGAACAGAATAAATTAAAAAAAAAAAAGAAATGCTATGCTACGCTTAAATTTTATGCAATGTAATGTTATGTTATATATTAATAATAATAATAATAATAATAATAATAATAATAATAATAATAATAATAATAATAATAATAATAATAATCTTCAGAAAAATCTATTTAAATTTTTTTTAAATTTAACTTACATGTCACATCCGTTATAAATGAATGGCTGTTTTAGTTCTTTTGTACTTTCAGCTGATATTCTGGAACTCCTCCTTATTTTAATTTCATTTTGAGACAAACAAATCAACCACCTTTGTAGCAAATTAAATATAATTATACATTACTTTGTTCAGTTACGAAATTACTCACCAATGGATGTACTACGTACAAGTCTACCTTGCCTTATTTCAGTCTACAGCCCAAGATGTAATATTAGGATGGGGTAGTACTTATAAAACTAACCTAAATCCACTATATTTATTACAGAGAAGAATAATTAAAATATGTGAATAAAAAACCTATTGATTATTCTACCAATATTGTTTTTAGAGTTTAAAGTCTTGAAAATACATCAAATTTATATCAGGTCATATACTCACAAACACAAAACTAAAGGCATGGATACAACACGTTTGTTTGAACACAAGTGTTTAACGAGCACTGCTTTCAATCATAGTAGTAATACCGGCTCTAGAATTTATAACAAATTATTAAAGAAACACCCATATCTAATGACCCCCACCCCCCAACAGTTTCAAATTTAAAAATGTATGTAAGCAATTTGTTATAATAATAATTATTAATTTTTAGATGTTATTTTATTGTAATTTATGCTTGTGAATTTATTATGTATCGAACTTCCCCTGGACACGAGAACATTCTCTTTCAGGGGAGTGCCAGAATTTTGTAAATTCACAACTTTTTTGTCTTGTATTTTCTGGAAATAAATATTAGTAGTATCTGAAACAGCGATCATCAGTGTGGTTTTAGGCGTAATAGATAAACTATTGATCAGATATTTTGTATTCGACAGATAATGGAGAAAGAATGGGAGTATAAGGGTACAGTGCATCAGTTATTCATAGATTTCAAAAAGGCATATGACTCGGTTAAGAGAGACGTTTTATATGATATTCTTATTGAATTTGGAATTACCAAGAAACTAGTTCGATTAATTAAAGTGTGTCTCAGTGAAACGTACACAAGAGTTCGTATAGATCAGTTTCTGTCAGATGCGTTTCCAATTCACTGTGGGCTAAAGCAAGGAGATGCACTATCACCTTTACTTTTTTACTTTGCTCTAGAGTATGCCACTAGGAAAGTCCAGGATAACAGAGAGGGTTTGGAATTGAACGGGTTACATCACCTACTTGTCTATGCTAAAAATGTTATGGTTTATTTAACGACGCTCGCAACTGCAGAGGTTATATCAGCGTCCCCGGATGTGCCGGAATTTTGTCCCGCAGGAGTTCTTTTACATGCTAGTAAATCTACCGACATGAGCCTCTCACATTTAAGCACTCTTAAATGCCATCATCCTGGTCCGGGATCGAACCCGCAACCTTGGGCATAGAAGGCCAGCCAACCAGGTCGACCTACTTGTCTATGCGGATGGCATGAATATGTTAGGAGAAAATCCACAAACGATTAGGGAAAACACGGGAATTTTACTGAAAGCAAGTAAAGAGGTAGGTTTGGAAGTAAATCCCGAAAAGACAAAGTATATGATTATGTCTCGTGACGAGAATATTGTATGAAATGGAAATATAAAAATTGGAAATTTATCTTTTGAAGAGGTGGAGAAGTTCAAATATCTTGGAACAACAGTAACAAATATAAATGATACTCGGGAGAAAATTAAACACAGAATAAATATGGGAAATGCCTGTTATTATTCGGTTGAGAAGATTTTATCATCCAGTCTGCTGTCAAAAAATCTGAAAGTTAGAATTTATAAAACAGTTATATTACCGGTTGTTCTTTATGGTTGTGAAACTTGGACTCTCACTTTGAGAGAGGAACATAGGTTAAGGGTGTTTAAGAATAAGGTGCTTAGGAAAATATTTGGAGCTAAGAGGGATGAAGTTACAGGAGAATGGAGAAAGTTACAAAACACAGAACTGCATGCATTGTATTCTTCACCTGACATAATTAGGAACATTAAATGCAGACGTTTGAGATGGGCAGGGCATGTAGCACGTATGGGTGAATCCAGAAATGCATATAGAGTGTTAGTTGGGAGGCCGGAGAGAAAAAGACCTTTAGGGAGGCCGAAACGTAGATGGGAAGATAGGTAGGATATGATGATACAGAATGGATTAATCTTGCTCAGGATCGGGACCAATGGCGGGCTTATGTGGGGGCGGCAATGAACCTCCGTGTTCTTTAAAAGCAAGTAAGTAAGTATCTGAGACGGCTTTGCCACAGAGTTCTTTTAAAATCAAAGCCATCCTGTTCAGATTTTCAGTCCAGAATACAGTCGCACCAACTGACTTAAGTGAGTATGCTGTACCAGTTCGCGGAAATAGAACCCGCACGTGTGTGCTACACTTTATCCATCCACAGTCGAAGGTTACATGCATTTTGATGAATTCGGTTTTTCTGCAAATAAGGAGGAACGTTATTGTTGAACTGATATCAACTGGTGTAGCATGAAATCTTTTCGTGGTTGATACGTTTATTTGCTTTCAGGGTTCTTGGTAACCAAATTATGTGTTGTCGTTTTGCGTCAAAATTATTTCGAAGTGCAGTTCAGCTGTGTTTATCAAGTTAGCGTGAGCCATTGTGCCGCCGAGTTCATTATACCACGGTATAATTTAGTATTCACAGTTATTTGGAATATTGGCGTTATAAATTCGTGTTTAAATTAAAGTTAATTATGAAAGCGATGCTTATATTTCCATCTAATAAAAGCCTAATGAAATGGGCTTGTTGTATGTAAGGTATACAGGCTATTGAGGGTTAACCTCGGTGCTTCCCCTTTAAAGTTTAAAAGGCCATCAGGGCGCTACATATATATATATAGATTCCTAATTTAAAATGGAAATTGTTAAATGGAATAATAAAAGATTTACATGATGGAAATTCGTTCATCAGTTAAAATTGTATAACTAAGTAGCGAAATTAGATTCGAGAAAGAGAACGGGGGGGAAAAAACATAAAGGAAAAAGTAAAACTATACTAGAGCAAAAAACTGAATGTCTTAAAAGGATGATCCTCGGCAGAGACAGAGATTAGAGGATTTGTTTCTCTTTCCGTTTCGAATCTTTTTTCAGATTGTTGTCACGTGCTCAATTGTGAGTCAGTGAATGAATACAAAGCGCGATCAGTTGTGTTAATCTGTATAAAAACAGTAACGACCTCTTTACAGTCTTCTGTTCAAGCAATAAAACTTCGTGGAGTCAGTGGAGTCCTTGTTCCAACTCAGCACAGGAATATTTGCCTTTATACTAGCAGTTTTGAAGCGACAAAGAACTTTATTTAGTGATGCTTGATCAACTGAATCCTCTACCAATTATTCGTCGTAACTTAAGGAAAAATACAATTCATATTCAGTCCATAAAATTGTATTGATTATTAAGGAGTGGATTCCTATGTAATTAAATATTATTTTTGCGTGTGATAAAACACAATTAACAAAGTTAAAAATTCCGAACATGAAGTTTCAAGTTTAAAACCCGAATTTTATTTCACATAAAAGCACATATTTTCACAAAAAAAATATGTAAATACATATTATCAGGAAATCCATTATAAATACATAAATATTTGAGTTTGTTCACTTAAATAATTTTTTAACAAGAACTTTTAAATATTTTAAAACTAAATCAATTATGTCACTCAGAAATTATCTTTTTTTAAGAATTCTTGGTTGCTTCGTGTTTCTAAGCGCTGTGTGGTGTATCCGTGGTACATTTTTGTAATAGTTTCGCCTCAAGTTCCGAGAACTGCTAGGCAGCATATCAGTGTTATTATTAGAGAATAACTTAACATGGACAAGGAGGACAGATCTTGCAACACATAATTAGGAATGTTTATTGTTGCTGAAGATGATTTCATTCCACGCTTTGTTTGTTAAACACAACAGATAAGAGCTCGGGTGTGAACATTATTTAATTTAAACAAATCTCTCGCCTCTCGCTCATGTCCATCAAGTAAGGCAATACGTCTTGTTGTGATTCCCTGTTATCGGGCTTCGTCAATCGATATCTTTCAAGATATAGTGAAAGATAGTTGTTTAAAAACGATTTAGCTTTCCTATTAGCAAATCTAAGCTTTTTGTGTGACACCATAAAAAAACTCGAAACATCCAAAAAAACCTGCAGATATTAGCTGCGCTTTATGTAAGGGTGGACTGGAAGAAGGGGTGATCTCGTACAAAATATACACAAAAGGAAGTACTATTACGAGTGTTTATGAAATGAATTCCCGTTCAGTGTATGCAAAACTATCTTGAACTATTAATAATTAATTAACAAATATTTATTTTACAGAAATAATATAAATTCTATATCTACTTAAATGTACAATATCATTTTGTTATATTTCTATTTATCAGTACATCAAAACGGGGTTTTATGCTGTTGGCAGCTGAAAGGAACAGTAGCCTACTGATCGTAATGAAACATCAGTTACAGATGTTCGATGCCTGCCTTTATTAAAGTTGATTATAGAAAACATTTGCTCACAAATATAAATGTTGAGCTAAACACAGCAATCGTTTTCACAGCCAGCCTATGTATTCGTGGATATTATTGCTAATGTTTAGTCTTGTAAAACTCAACCAGGCTAGCAGTAATATTCAAACGATCTTTAGCCCTTAGGTCACATTGAAGATCAATAAGTTCGAGCTGTAAATCGTTAAATGTTATGTTCCGTCTTTCAGATTCCTCCATACTGTGCTGTAGCAGTAGGTAAGCAACGCGAAGGAGCGAGCGCGCTCGTTGAGCGCTGTTTGTGCAGGTATGACCTAAGCGGAATTCGAACTCAAGGTCATAGCCTTCCCGCAGTGCTAGAGTTTCGTGCGTCTACCCTACGTTTGTATGTTATGCAATATCTTTAATGACTACTTAACAAAATAATCAAAATACTCAAAAATACTCAAAAATAAATTAAAATTGCACTTTTTCAATTCAGATTCCTTTCAGTAATAAGGCCATTTCTCTGCGATAGTTTTGTAAAAATATAGACTATATATTTCTTTTCCTTCCTTTCCCCTTTTTGTTCTCTTTATCAGCTGATGAATTTATTATCATAGCCTTTTATTGTGAATTTTATTTAATTTGCTTTTTTTTTTCTTTTTTATTATTATTTTATTACATTCTATTTTGTTATATTCTTCCTTACGTTTTCCATATTAACCATTTGTACTAAATGAGTAGCTTTTGCTATATTCAAATTTATTTCACTTTCTTTTTTCTATTATTGTATTATTTTCTTGTTGTTTAGTGTCGATTTTATTATGCTATTATTATTTTTTTTGTAATATTTTAGTATTCTGTTCTGTAACTTTTTGTTAAATTTTAACTGTTTGTATACTTTGTGACCTGGTAGAGTGTAAGAGAAGGCCCTATGGCCTTAACTCTGCCAGTATAAATAAAGAATTATTATTATTATTATTATTATTATTATTATTATTATTATTATTAGTCTATTATTATTATCATTATTAAACAATAATTATGAACTGTAATCATACTGAATTGAGAATCTGCTTTTAAAGGCTTGGACTTTTAAACTGTTCTAACATTACTGAGAATAGCTATAGATCCACAAAAAACTATCTGGTTAGCACGGAGCAAAGATCACCGCCTCAGACAAAAGGGAATGAACACAGGATAAGTAACATGCACCTAGTTCCTGTGGGGAGAGATGAATCTCGATTTTCGTGCCGCCACGGCAATGGAACTCGGGCCCCTGGATTTGAAATCGGCTACTCTGTCATTTAGAGCCGCAACAAAGGATCACACTGAATTAATAAATTTAAACAGTAATGGGAGTCATAATATAACTGTCACTCTCTTAAACTATTTTCAGTTCATGCTATTAATCAGGCATGCAATCATAACTGCTTGCCCGCGGAAATGTCAGTTTGGGTTGACAAGGACTGAAACTTGCACACAAAGCAACGATAATGAGGCGACTGGAAGAATGGAGACGGGAAATGCAAATATTCCGTGAAAAATTTGTGCTTGACGCTTTGTCCACCACGAAATCCTGCCAGTGTTGTCAACTTTAGCGACAAGTCGCTAGATCTAGCGGTTTTGATTGTGTCTAACGACAAAAATTACGAAATAGCGACCAACGATGTTTCTCGAGTTTTTACTAATCATTTGGCGACAAAGTTAGCGATTTTTACGTTTTGTCATTTTAACTGTTTTTAATACGATGGATCTCCTCTAAAAGGTGTCTTTCGTCCTCGGAATACATCAATGCTATCAAGATGTCTTGCAACGTCACCGCAGTGAGATCTGTCCCTGGCAGAACCTTCAGTACTACCCGTTGTCGCCATCCCGGCTGCAGCGAGACTGAAACACTTGGCCACGTACTGGGGTTCTGTAAGAAGGGAGAGCTACTGCGTAACAACAGACACCATTGTGCCCGTACAGCAATTGCCAACCTGCTAAGAAACAGAGGATGGGAAGTACATGAGGAGCTTCATTGTGTGTCTGAAGATGATTCTCATAGAAGAGTCGATATAATTGCCATCAATAGAAGAACCCAGAAAGCGATGGTCTTAGACTCTACGATTTGCTTTGAAAGAGACACAAGTCAAGCACTGCAGATAAATGATGACAAGCGAGCTAAATATGTACCTTGTCTTTCATACCTCAGTGAAAAATATGGCATTTACAACTGGGATGTTACAGGCTTACTATTTGGAGCGAGGGGTTGTTTACCAAAATTTTCATGTAATATCCCTTTTATGAGGTTCAGAAGATTGTAATGGAAATTCTGAAGGCCTCTCTTCAAATTCTACACTATCATCTATAAGTTATGTTAACACGTAAATTTTTGTTTTAATGTACAAATCGAATCATTATTTTGCTCGTTTCATTTCCCTTTATCTTTTATGTTTGTTAATTCCGGATCCCAGTGGTCAACCTCAATTGAGGACGGATGATTTGAAATAAATCTTAGTTGGAAACAGTAATTTTGTATTTTGACATTTTTAATACCGTATTTACGCGAATCTAACGCGCACCTTTTTTGTCCAAATGTAGTATTGAAAACTGGGTTTCGCATTAGATTCGAGTGAAAATCCGTTCGCCGGTAACTTCATTAAAATATTTTATCGTTTATTACGTCATAACGCATTGCTGCGATTCTATACTTCGTTACAGTTATTCATTCACCGGTATTTAAATTCGTTGATCTATTATTCCGTAGAGCGTTTGGATGATTGTAAAAGCATTAAAGAAATGCTGCATTTCAAATGCTTTGGATGGCAGCGAAGATGACGTGCTCTGAAACGACGAGGATGACGGAGAAAGAGGAAATGAATCTTACCGTATTTCATGTAACAATAATCCAATTGTATAAATTCTGTGTTCTGATAGTTTACATACAGGTCCAGTGTTGTATTAAATACAAATTTAAATAAATACCGCATATCTTGCCACTGATGCGCATTGAATTCAAAACAAGCTTTTTTTTATGATTTAAGTTTCATATTTGGGGTGCGCGTTAGATTCGCGTAAATACGGTATTATTGTAGAGAAAATAATTTCCTTGGTACAATTTCAAATGTCTATAATAAAACCCCTGTACAACGTATCATGACACCTTGGGTAATCCGTTACATTATCTTTCCTTTGGATAATTATTGGTGTTGTTAAATGGTGCATTATTTCATCAAAAGTACAATTTTTGGGTTGAGGTGTTCTAGTACAAATATTCTGCCGGGGCTAACTCTAATAGCTTTCTATGTTTGCTATGCCCTCTTTACATCCTCTTTCGTATTCGAATGCTAAGGTAGAACGCCTGTTCAGCCAGTCTTAGAGAAACCCAAACTATGCTGCAGAATTTATATCAAAACAGCTAGTGCTATACCTTACGCCAGGAATATCTTGAGGATTTCGGGAAAAACGAGTTACAAATAACAAATTTCTTGAAAGTGTTCTGCGGAAGATTGGAAATACTGAGTACTACCCCAGCCTATATGAATCCTTGCCTTCCACGTGAGCAGCTACAGGATATGGATGATTTATATCTCTAAAAGTTACGACACATTTTTGCTATTGTTAATCTTACCCGTTTCTTTATATACGATTCTTTTACTTGTGAATTGAATTTAGAGACATTTGACATCTTATTTGGCGACTTTGAGGTGACAATTGTTGGCAACACTGAAATCCACTACTCCCAGAAATTTGAAACCACTGTTTAGAGCGGGAGAAATAAACTCCATCCATTCTGGTAATGGTCCACATAATAATAATAATAATAATAATAATAATAATAATAATAATAATAATAATAATAAAGCCAATAACGTTAACGATGAAAATAAGTCTATTTGCAACCCATGTATTCCTCACTTCAGTGAGAGATACAAAATGAATGTTAGTACATGGGAAGTGAAAGGACTTATTTTTGGCGCTAGGGGAAGTTCATTTAAGTTAACCAAAATCATTCTCCTTTCTCTTAAATTTTCTAATGAGGACATTAACAAAATTTGTCTAATGGTATTGAGAGATTCATTATCCATTTTACACAATCACTTGTATAATACTATGTATTTTTTTTTTACTTCATTTCATTACTCTTCAATGTATTTTCATCTCATGTTTCTCCGAAATCAAATTGTACTTTATTTTTAAATTTATCATTGTTCCGTATTCTCTCCGCAATCATATTGTATTTTTAATTTAACCTCTGCTTTGTATTCTGGATCCTAGTGGTCAGTCGTAGATTTCGGCCAGATGTACCAAATTGTGGAATTTGTGTAATAATAATAATAATAATAATAATAATAATAATAATAATAATAATAAGTCTGCAACATGAGAAAGATATAAAATTCTCACATGAAGCTAAACATTTCCAGATAATTACAACGCCTACAGATAAAGAGAAAACAAATTACGCTAAAAGGATACGGACTTACAGATTCATTTAAGAAAAGAATATTAGTAGAGCATAGAGTACACAATATGATTTTTTTTTAATCTAATTATTTAACAAAGACTTTTTTGGTAGTTTGAAAGCATATGAAAATGTCATCAGTACATCCTCTTATTTTTTAGCCGACTTAAATAATAATTCGTCAACTACGATGTTCCCGCTCAACAGCATGCACCGTGGACTGAGAATGAGACACGTAAATGAGCAAGGGCAATAAGAAAGGGAGGTAACAAAAATAAAGGCAGAATTCGCAGTTATTTTCTCAGTCCGATACTTGAAAACTTACTTCAACTTTTAAGAGCAACATATCGCAGAATATCACAGGCAGGAGGTGATGGAGTCGTCCGTAAAAGGCTATGGAACTCCTTTTACAATTGAGGGGTGTTTACCAAAAACGTCAGTTATCCAAAATCTGGTAATTTTAGTTAGATCAGCCATCTGATGCTCCTCTGGGACATGCATGAACACGTGTATTCACTTCTTTGAAAACGTCAATAGTACAATGTCGAATGGCTTCTAAAAAATTCTGTTTCCGTTAAAACGTCAGTAGCCCATAATATTTCTTGTAAGAATGTCAGTTGTTCAGGTTTCATTGATCTACACAGTGTTGACAGCAACATCGCACCAGAGTAGCAGCTGCAGGCGCTAGCGTGTTTTGTTGCATTTTGCATTCAGCATTGTGAATGTGGAACTTTTCAAGTAAAAATGTCATTTGTCCAAAGGATTTTTTGCTCCAATTATCCGAATATTGTGTTTTATATGTAAACAACATACTGCAGACAATTTAATAACTAAGAAGTGTGTTGACACAAATTACAAACGAGCAATGCCAATAATTGTTGATGCTATGAAGTTTTTTCAAAATTCCCACAAAAATATGATTTTGGACAACTGACGTTTTTGCGAAACACCCCTCAATTGTATGTATGTATGTATGTATGTATGTATGTATGTATGTATGTATGTATGTATGCACGTACGTATTTTTTAGTTGGTTAATTAACGACGCTGTATCAACTACGAGGTTATTTAGCGTCGATGAGATTGGTGATAGCGAGATGGTATTTGGCGAGATGAGACCGAGGATTCGCCATAGATTACCTGGCACTCACCTTACGATTGAGGAAAACCTCGGAAAAAACCCAACCAGGTAACCTGCCCAAGCGGAGATCGAACCTGCGCCCGAGCGCAACTTCAGACCGGCAGGCAAGCGCCTTAACCGACTGAGTCACGCCGGTGGCTGTATGTATGTATGTATGTATGTATGTATGTATGTATGTATGTATGTATGTATGTATGTATGTATGTATGTATGTATTCACACTGCAAATGGGTAAATACCCAATGGCAATGGTAACTAATGCAAACACTTAAAAATCAAATTCTCAAGAAATCGGACAACTGACGTTTTTGCGAAACATCCCTCAATTGTATGTATGTATGTATGTATGTATGTATGTATGTATGTATGTATGTATGTATGTATGTATGTATGTATGTATATATGTATGTATGTACGTAGGTATTTTTTAGTTGGTTAATTAACGACGCTGTATCAACTACGAGGTTATTTAGCGTCGATGAGATTGGTGATAGCGAGATGGTATTTGGCGAGATGAGACCGAGGATTCGCCATAGATTACTTGGCACTCACCTTACGATTGAGGAAAACCTCGGAAAAAACCCAACCAGGTAATCAGCCCAAGTGGGGATCGAACCCGCGCCCGAGCGCAACTTCAGACCGGCAGGCAAGCGCCTTAACCGACTGAGTCACGCCGGTGGCTGTATGTATGTATGTATGTATTCACACTGCAAATGGGTAAATACCCGGTGGCAATGGTAACTAATGCAAACACTTAAAAATCAAATTCTCAAGAAATCGGCTTCCAGCGCAAGGGAATACAGGATTGTACTGTGAGTGTTCTATTCTATTTCATGTCAGTACACATGATGTGTGAATATTTTTTCTATTCAATTATGTATGTAATTTGATAATTGATCATTTTTATGTAGCGTTTTTCCAAGTACAAATTAGAAAATTTAGAGGGATTTTTAATATTATATAGGATATTTCTTGTTCCTTGGTTGGCAACACTGACTTAAGACAGAACTCTTTTATTGCTAAAACAAACTCGTGCCAGGAGAATGACTGATTCAGCTGGGGACATACTTTACACATAAAAAATTGTGTAAACATGAAGAAATTTATATATTGAATGATCCTACATATTCAAGAAACTGTGTTTATCATTTATGCTAGGATAAAGCTAATAATAATAATAATAATAATAATAATAATAATAATAATAATAATAATAATAGTGATTTATTTTAACTGGCTGAGTTAAGGCCATTTGGCCTTCTCTTCCACTCAACCAGTATGATAAAAATTACTACAGTGCTAAGAATATAACAAAATTAATACAATACAATACAATTGAAAGCAATACAATACTACAAATACAAGACAATATAATACATAATTAATATAATACAATGACAATTATTTTCGTCTTCACAACACCAATAAAATAATTATGTAATAATAATAATAATAATAATAATAATAATAATAATAATAGTAATGATAGTCATATCTAAATTAAATTACATTATTAAGCTCGATCACAAGTTTAATTTCAATTTGACTGCGCCCGTAAGAAATCGTTTAGCCTTTTCTTGAAAGTGGTTATTGTCTGGCAGCCCCTAATCTTCTGAGGTAGAGAATTCCATTCACGGGGAACTGAGACAGTAAAAGAGGATGAATAGTGGGATGTTCTATGGGCAGGAATTGCTAGGATTTGGCTCTCCTGTGACCTGGTGTTTAGATTGTGACTGGAGGATAAGTAGTTAAACCGGGAACGAAGGTAATTTGGAGTAGAAGTGTGGAGAACTCGAAACAGAAGAGAGAGCGAATGAAGTGTTGTACGGTTACTAAATTGCAGCCAGGATAAAGATTTGAACGAGGGTGTAATGTGGTCAAATTTGTGAGCATTGCTGATGAATCTGACACTCATACTGTGCACACGCTGCAGCTTGTTCGAAAGGTCAGTTGTCAAGTCTGTAAATATTACGTCGCAATAGTCAAACAGTGGTAGTACGAGGGTTTGCACTAAAGTCTGTTTTAATTCTGGCGGGAGGAAGTTTCTGAATAGGTTAAGAGAATGTATGGTATAGCACACTCTCTTGGATATTTCCTTTATTTGGCATTCCCAATTTAAATTTTCGTCCAAGAAAATGCCGAGATTTCTGACGACGGAATGGTAGGGAATAGTGGCATTATTTACTGTAATAATTGGGATATGTCTGTCGTTCATTGTGTTCAGTAGTCTCTTATGTCCAATTATTATAGCTTGTGATTTACTAGCATTTAACCTAAGTCCGAACTTTTTCGCCCATAAAGAAACTTGATTCAAGTCATGATTAATTTTGCCAATAGTTGCGTCAATTTCGTCTGGTCGTGAGTGTATGTAGAGTTGTAAGTCGTCTGCGTAAATGTGATACTTGCAGTAATGTAAGTTTGTAGCCACGTCATTAATATAAATGGAGAAAAGCAGTGGTCCAAGCATGGTGCCTTGAGGTACTCCTACTTTCGTGTATCGCCAAGGGGAAAACCGATTTTGTACTGAGACACATTGTTGACGATCACGAAGATAAGAGTCCATCCAATTATTGCAGTTGTCAGACAAGCATAACGTTCTTAGTCTTGCAAGTAGTAGGTCAAGATCAACTGAGTCGAATGCTTTACTGAAGTCTAGTAGAGTTAATATGGTCACCTCGCTTCTGTCCATTGCTTCTCGCATGTATTCAGTCACTTTGAGTAGGGCAGTTGTTGTACTGTGGCATTTATTTAACTCTAATCCTGGAACCATAAAATGTAAAGGAACCTGTAGACAGGCATAGCCGGAAGAATGACTTTCTAAGTGTTCCAGATCAGTTCAACTATATTCCTCCTACTCACAAAACTTCATCTCACATTTTTAATATATTCATATTTTTCATTTTTTATTACTGAATCATTGTCTTGGGAACTCATTTTGACACGTTATTTGCAAATGACCCATGTACGCATTTACGAGTGCACGTAGGTACATAATGTATGTGTATGTACGTACCATAAGAAAAAATGTATGTATATTGAATTTTTTTACTTGGATATTTAACGACGCTGTATCAACTACTAGGTCATTTAGCGTCGATGGGATTGGTGAAAGCGAGGTGGTACTTGGCGAGGTAAGGCCGGGGATTCGTCACAGATTACCTGACATTCGCTTTCAGTTAGGGAAAATCTCGGAAATACCAGGTAATCAGCCCAAGCGAGAATCGAACCCGCGCCCGACCACAACTCCGGACAGTCAGGCAAGAGCTTTAGTGAGTGAGCTACGTCGGTGACTGTATGTACTGTAGGTATGTATAATCTCTTACGTCACACATTCACTTGAAGACAAGGCTAGAGTTAATCTTGGAAAAGTCGCGTGTTTTATGTTGCATCAGCACTGGAAAGAGTCCTATGTAAACGTACACCTCTCCTGAGTAACTGAAGCCCGTGCTCTCAAAGCTACATTTTCCCCACCGATATATAGTTTTTAAATGAATTGTCTGACCCAACACGTGATCGGGTTTCAATGACTTCCTCATTATTTCCTCACAGCGCATGTGGACGTGACTGCGAGCTATTCGCTCACTCTCGTTAGCACCGCACTCGGGCTACTTCGCAGTCGACAGTCAATCATACTCGTATCTCCACTCCGCCCACTCCACATTCACACACGCGTTATTTCATTATAAAAGAAGGCTCTCATTGATTCAAATGACATTGACAATGATAAAAACTTCACTCCAAATTACACCGTTAAGCCTACACAAGAAGCATGAATTCACATAAACTGTAACACGAATTTTTCCAAATTATTCTCGTATATTTTCCTTCTTTATTTTTCATAATGATAAATATACTGAGACTACAAAGTGGGCGTATCCCCCATGTATTACGACACTACTATGGATATGGTTGATTGATTTATAGATAAATAATAATAATAGTAAACTGCCCCCCATTGAGGGTAGCCCTTACGGACTCAGTATATCCTAAAAAAAAATACTATATATATGTAAACATACATATAAATTTTAAAGAAGGGGAACAAAGGAAAGGGTGTGAAAAATTACAATTGCTATTAATGTGGCACCATGTGATTAATTAGGATTTGGCAGGACTTTTTAACACAATTATCACAATGTCATCCCTCAGAGATGTTGGCAGAGCAAACTGCCGTCGAAATTCTTCGAAAAAAGCTGGTATAGTCTCTCGAGCACCTATGAGCAAGCCGAATACCTCAACGTGAATTAAGGCATATTTCAGCTTGAAATAGTTGACTGTAGGCTCATAGATCGACTTCTTCTCGAGGTGGACCTCGGCTGACTGGTGACATTCTACTTCAAAACGTATCGTGGGGTCCACAATGATGCCCCGTTTAGTGTCAGCATTGTACGCTAAAATATCTACTCGTCTCGTTGACCCATTTTCAGCTAGACAGGAGATTTCTTCTTCTACTATCTGGACCTTATTTCTTAATGCGGCAGCAATTTTGGATCTTACAAGATAATGTCTAGAGTTCCTCAAGAGCAATCCCTGTTCACAGAATCCCAAGACGTGTGCTAAAGTTTCAATCTCCGGGCAGCCATTCCTGCACCGGGTACCGTCGAGAGATCTGCCGGGAACGCAACGAACAGCTGCTAAATTTGCTGTCATTTTCAGGCTAGATAGTTCAACGATCCAAGACATCGGTATAAAATGTAAACCCGTGGCGCTACAGCCCATGAAGGGCCAAGACCGATCAGCCAGCTGCTGGCCTCACGTCCACATGCCGAAGCAGAGCTGGACGATCATCCAACCAAGACATCGGTGTGAAGACCTATATTTTCATAGCACAGTTGAATTCTGCGCCATACAGTCGGCCTCGGCAGCGTAGTCGGTATAGCGCTGGCCTTCTGTGCTGGAGGTTGCTTGTTCGATCCCGGCCCAGGTCAATAGCATTTAAGTGTGCAAACCGGCGACGCTGATATAACGTCTGCAGTTGCGAGCGTCGTTAAGTAAACCATAATTTTTACGTATATACATATTAACCACATATCTAAAAGTAATTCTCTAATTGAGATTCTAGCTGATATGTAGAGCGTACATTTATCATCAGGTAGTAGGCCCTTGATCTAGTTCGATTAATTAAAATGTGTCTCAGTGAAACGTACAGCAGAGTTCGTATAGGTCAGTTTCTGTCAGATGCGGTTCCAATTCACTGTGGGCTATAGCAAGGAGATGCACTATCACCTTTACTTTTTGACTTTGCTCTAGAGTATGCCATTAGGAAAGTCCAGGATAACAGAGAGGGTTTGGAATTGAACGGGTTACATCATCAGCTTGTCTATGAGGATGACGTGAATAGGTTAGGAGAAAATCCACAAATGATTAGGGAAAACACGGGAATTTTACTGGAAGGAAGTAAAGAGATAGGTTTGGAAGTAAATCCCGAAAAGACAAAGTATATGATTATGTCTCGTGGCGTGAATATTGTACGAAACGGAAATATAAAAATTGTAAATTTATCTTTTGAAGAGGTGGAGAAGTTCAAATATCTGGAAGCAACAGTAACAAATATAAACGATGCTCGGGAGGAAATTAAACACAGAATAAATATGGAAAATGCCTGTTATTATTCTGTTGAGAAACGTTTATCATCCAGTCTGCTGTCGAAAAATCTGAAAGTTAGAATTTATAAAACAGTTATATTACTGGTTGTTCTGTATGGTTGTGAAACTTGGACTCTCACTTTGAGAGAGGAACAGAGATTAAGGGTGTTTGAGAATAAGGTGCTTAGGAAAATATTTGGGGCTAAGAGGGATGAAGTTACAGGAGAATGGAGAAAGTGACACAACACAGAACTGCACGCATTGTATTCTTCACCTGACATAATTAGGAAAATTAAATCCAGACGTTTGAGATGGGCAGGGCATGTAGCACGTATAGGCGAATCCAGAAATGCATATAGAGTGTTAGTTGGGAGGCCGGAGGGAAAAAGACCTTTAGGGAGACCGAGACGTAGATGGGAAGGTAATATTAAAATGGATTTGAGGGAGGTGGGATATGATGATAGAGAATGGATTAATCTTGCTCAGGATAGAGACCAATGGCGGGCTTATGTGAGGGCGGCAATGAACCTCCGGGTTCCTTAAAAGCCAGTAAGTAAGTAAGTAGGCCCTTGATGATACGTATCAGAAAGAACAAATTTTTTGTATACATCTGAAGTCTGATTAGTGTAATATATTTCTAGTTAGCGATGTATGCATACGCAATGGAGGAGGAAAGAACTGGCCACCATACCCCAATATCTCGTGTCTTAGGTGTCTGACGAGTGAAGCCTATTGGTATCACTTATGCAAGTGATCGCCAAAAGCTGTGTCGCGACACATGCACCTGCCTTCACTCAAGCGTAACCATGGCATCATACGCCCAATCTCTGTTTACAGCCTTCTCTTCGGTATAAGAGAAGACATTTATCAGCAGCGGACGTACACATGTAATGTTACAAGTGTGTAGGATAATATGTTTCGATGTCTTTTCCAAAAAAGAGAAAACAGATAATACGTAAAAACTTAATTTTAAGGAGCATGGGAGCAAAAATATTTCTTTTGTGCAGATGGTAAAAATATGAGATACTTAATTTGTTGTAAAATTTTTAATGAAGTATAAAACAACGATGTACGTTGTTACAAAGACTACCACGTCCTTACTTGTAAATTGAATATTTCATTAATAAGTGAACAATAAAAATTATCGGCTTCTATGTCTTAATCGGGGTAAAATACTTAGACTTTTTTTTTTAAGTATGTAGTGTAATTTAAAACTTCGTGACCAGCCTGGTACGTTTTTCTAATTTCAAAAATATCTGCTGATGTAGGTCTAATGTACAAATTCTTTTTATGGTAAATAAGAAAATATATTTTATTTTATTAATAATACAAAAATAATGAATAGGAGAATAAAATTTAACACGAGAAAAAGTGCTTGTAGTTAATAAGCAGAAGAATATTATATTGTTTTTTGTTTTTTGGTCACAGTCCATCTCTGCACTGTTATTCGCTGCATTACCTGAGGAGATACCCATTCCAACCCTCTCCCTGCGATAGTGGTGTGCGGGTTGCATTTCTATTACGTCACAATTTCCTGGTGTTTGGCAACCGCTGACTTTTGCAGTTCAAACATGCCTTCGGACAGTTTACAAAACAAACAAAAACAAAATTTAAAAATAATAGTTTTCATACTTAAACCTGTCAGTGTAAGCGAAGTTTAAGTACAAATAATCTTAGCAGTAAGTTCATTAACTTCACTCTAACTATTCTGCATTAACCTACATCTGACACATGTATTACAAAAACCTTTCCCCATCTTGTCAAAGAAATGAAATTTGTTAGCAAGAAGCTAACTACACCCGCCCCAGCATACGAGAGAGGAAAGCACTGCTGTGAAGAATGCGGTGGACGTGTAGACATGAAAACAACACACAAGATGTTGAAATATGTTACGCACTATCAAA
Organism: Periplaneta americana; assembly: GCF_040183065.1. Lineage (NCBI taxonomy): Eukaryota > Metazoa > Arthropoda > Insecta > Blattodea > Blattidae > Periplaneta > Periplaneta americana. Next base: position 154,602,495 of record NC_091127.1, on the reverse strand, counting down.
CTAAAAGGAGATGAGATTCACAAAGAGGAGAAAGAGAAGCCTGCTACGGGAGCAATCTCCACGAACAAAATGAGGTAGCTGATAGAAAATGTCTGGGAAGGAAGAAACTGGCAAGAGAAAAAGCGGCTACAGATAAATATCCAAGTACTCAGATAACGAAGCTCTTTCAATTTACCATTAATTATTACAGAATATACGAACCATGAAAAGATATTGGTCAGTTTGTATATGTGCCTTCTTGTAGTTAAAATGGTAACGTTTTAGGACACAAATCTAGGTTCGATTTACAGTCCCTATTTATCCCCTTTCACTGGGATTGGCTGTCTCTCCTGTGTCTTATGTTGGTTCTTAATTACCATTATAGTCAAGTTTCATACGACTTTTTATGCTCGACCATATTTCCAACTTGAAATTATTCATAAGTATTCATATTATTCTTATCTGACTAAGGAGCGGAACTGACCTTGTGCAATACCTCGTAAATTGTGAGATGTGCGCAGACGCGAAAGTATTGATTTTTTCCGAGAAACAAATGACGACATTGACCTTGATATAATCTAGAGAGTCTAATCTTTCGATTGCATATCCGAGAATAATCGATACTTGCGCTTTCATATTGCTGCATTGGCATTTTCTGATTGGTGGACCACCTGAACTTTAATGAATAGGTGTACTTTAATGAGTTTCATTAAAGGGCTGCTACCAGGTGTATAATTGCTACATTTCGGCATGGTCGAGCATAAAATTACTTGCAATATTTGCTTCTTAGGCACACCTGCACGTAATGATTGTGTGTCATAGCCAGTCGTTTCGTAATTTGTGAATGTTTCACTTAAATACAGAATCTAAGCACATCTAGGTGAATAAATATGAAATAATAATAATAATAATAATAATAATAATAATAACAATAAAAATAAAATAACAATAACAGTAATAATGTTTAAACACGTTTCTGTCTTTTTGGAAAATATTCAGAAACAACATTATTAATTCATTATTATAGCCAAGAATGAAGATACGTGACGAAAAATAAATAGGCTATTTACGAGTAAATGCTTTCATTGGTCGATAGGTCAGGTTTGAATGTTCCAGAACGCATGCAGAGAAATAGGTACTATTACAGAATATACGAACCATGAAAAGATATTGGTCAGTTTGTATATGTGCCTTCTTGTAGTTAAAATGGTAACGTCTTAGGACACAAATCTGGATTCGATTTAAGTAGAGAAGTCCCTATTTATCCTCTTTCACTGGGATTGGCTGTCTCTCCTGTGTCTTATGTTCGTTCTGCGCTGTTTTACGTAAAGATTCTGTGTCATAGCCAGTCCTTTCGTAATTTGTGAATGTTTCACTTATATACAGAATCTAAGAAATTAAGTAAAACATTATGAAATAATAATAATAATAATAATAATAATAATAATAATAATAATAATAATCATCATCATCATCATCATCATCATCATCATCATCATCAGAGACCTGAGCTTTGGCAGAATGCCTTTTTAAATGTGTTAAGTCTATCTTCATTTTGAAAGTAAATCTGTACGAATTATACCTTTGTGATTGAAACGTCACAGTTTTATGTTGCCCTTTTCTGCCTTTTTTAATATAAATGCCTAATTTACAAAATAAATGCTTTTTTGCCTTTATTTGATTATTTATATATTATTTATTAATTTATTATTAAAAATTGCCTACAGGTATATTTTAATTTATTTCTATAACCGCTACATGAGACCTAAGGTAACCAAGAAAAATGTATTGAAATTGATATATCGTATTTGCTCGCGTAATTTGCGCACTTTTTAATTAACTTTGGCCAGTGAAAAATTGGGGTGCGTAAAATATGCGGATTTTTCAAATAAGAGGTCCTGTTCTGAGTTTATCTCAATCAGTATATGTATAGGTAAGTATTTACGGTAGGGCTAATTTTCTATACCGGTAACTTGTCTCTACCAAGGACAAGCATTGTTAAAATAGCGGGACTTTGGGGTTTCTTTCTGAAGCAGGTACTTCAGTAGCTGGTGAATGACCTACGATGGATTGTAGGGAAGGAAAATCCCTACTACACTGAAAAACATATGTACGTAATCCCTACTACACTGAAAAAAAATATGTATGTAAAATGTGTGCACAAAATACACGGAGCAAAAATAAAGTTCAAAATAATCCCTTAAAAATTAGGGTGCGCAAAATACGCGGGGGCGCAAATTACGCGAGCAAATACGGTAGGCCTAAGTAAAAAAATATCCGTATTAAAATCAATGAAAGCGTTGTAACAAAAATAATCTCATCATGTATATACAAATAACAGCGCTTCTGAAAGAATTCATCTAATATAGGAAAAGCCACAATTAAGTTGCCTAGAATCAAACTGCACTTTATCTAAAAATCTGATTTGTCAGAAAAGACGAAAAACCAGTGCAGATAGACTCCAAATGGTGATTTTACTGCTAAATGTAAGGTAGATAAATTCCCTGTAAAATTCAGCACTGAAACATACCTTAATTTCATATTTCATAATTTGGAGAAAGTGCTGTTTGATTCTAGGCGATTCAATTCTCCAGACACGCCACATCGTAGAAAAGATTTTCGACCATAACACATTGAGTTGAGAGATTTTTTTTTTTTTTTTTTTTTTTTGCAGGTGTGCCTAAGAAGCAAATATTGCAAGTAATTTTATGCTCGACCATGCCGAAATGTATTAATTATACACCTGGTAGCAGTCCTTTAATGGACCTCATTAAAGTACACCTATTCATTAAAGTTCAGGTGTTCCACCAATCAGAAAATACCATTGCAGCAATATGAAAGTGCAAGTATCGATTATTCTCGGATATGCAATCGAAAGACTAAACGACATTTCATACAAGTTGAGAGGATGCGAAGACATTTTTTTTCCCCTTCTACTTGCCCTGAGTTCTTCAATAAGAGACCGGTAGCTGTTACCTCTTATACCTGCACCCCCCGAGTTGTACTCACAAGAAAATAAAATATTAAATAAAGTACATGAGTGGATATAAAATACAGAGGCACAGACGTTTGACAGTTACATATTTCAATATATTTTAGGGTCGTTCTTACAATATTTTCAACTAATAATTAATTAAATTAAGAAATGTTAGCTTGTATTATGAAGTGACGGGGGAGCGACACATTGCAGATTGCCCCGTTGTGTACGCTTAGAGTATCAACTAGCAGTGAAGAAAACATTTTTTATCTTTTGCTGTCAGTAGCTTTTTAATGTGCCAGTTGATATATACAACAATAAAATGAAATACAAACGCTTAGTATAATCTTTCGAAATATAGATTACCGGTAAACATTTTCAATAATAAGAATTTTCACTATGTTCAAAGTCAATTAGTCGAACGTTAGTAAGATAGACAGTAGCATCTTCCCCTTCACGGATGGTAAAGAGTGTGAGTAGAGGGGAAAGCCTATCAACCAAACTGAAATGGGGATTAGACTTTCTAGATTATATCAAGGTCAATGTCGACATTTGTTTCTCGGAAAAAATCAATACTTTCGCGTCTGCGCACATCTCACAATTTACGAGGTACAGTATTGCACAAGGTCAGTTCCGCTGCTCAGTCAGATAAGAATAACATGAATACTTATGAATAATTTCAAGTTAGAAATATGGTAGAGCATAAAAAGTCGTATGAAACTTGACTATAATGGTAATTAAGATGCTCGTATGAAAATTATGAAACGAGCTTGCGCTCGTTTCATAAACGTACTCGCGTCTTAATTACTACCATTATAGGCTCGTTGCATAATGTACTATTATGCCATTCTTTTTTAAATAAATAAAATGCAATAATAGTATATTAAACATCGATCTCGGCTGGGGGGAACACGTTACAGACACAGCGGGAAAAGCATGGAGGGCGTTACACTTTGTGATGAGGGTACTAAGAAAAGGTTCTGATAAATCTAAAGAGATTGCATATAAATCACTAGTACGTCCAGTAATGGAATATGGTGCTGCATGTTGGGATTCTTACAGATTAGAACATATTAAGACACTGGAAAAGATTCAAAAACGGGCTCTTAAGTGTTGTCGGAAAAATTCACCATTAAAATGGGACACACTCACGGACAGGAGAACGCGAATTCGATTATGCGCACTGTTCAAATCATACAGAGGTGAGCCTGCCTGGAGAGAAATAAAAATTAGGTTGCAGCCGCCAAATTAGTCTTCAAGGAACGACCACTCATATAAATTGAGGGAAAGAAGGCAGAGGACGGACACTGGAAAATTTTCTTTTCTCAATCGTACTATCAGGGACTGGAATGCTTTACCTGCAGACTTACTAAAGGCTTTACCAACAACCAAAAATATATTTAAAAATAGGCTTAAGGACCTTACTAATAGACGGTAATTATACACAGTATTTAAAGTGTGTAAATTATATGTTGTTATTGAAGTGTTGTATCAGTGAAGAATTATGTTGTGTCAATGAAGTGTGTTGTGTCAGTGAAGAAGTATGTTGTGTCAGTCAAGTGTGTTGTATCAGTGAAGAAGTATGTCGTGTCAGTGAAGTGTGCTGTGTAAGTGAAACGTGTTCCTGTCAGTGAAGCTTTATAGTTTATAGTGGCAGTGCATAGTATTTGAACAGTGAAATGTTTTTGAAGTGTTAGTGAACTCAGGATATAATCAGTGAAATGTGTCGTAGTTCCATTGCAGTGAATGAGTTGACAGCGAAATGAGTGTAATTTGAAAGGTACTTGTGCAGATATGAACATACCATACTCGTGGGTTTTAGTTCGATCTTAGTTTTAAGATACAAATGAGATTTATTTCAAATGTTATTTTAAGTGATCGTTTCATTTAATTTAGTATATTCCCTTTTGTTGTTATTATTATTAATTATTGTTAGTATTAATTATTAGTATTATTATTAATTTTATTTTTAATTAATAAGTTTATTATTGTCATTATTGAGTGTAAATAGTTACCACTGCCACCGGGTATATACCCACTGCAGTGTGAATAAATGCATACATACATCGAGTAAAATTCATTTACGTGATAGAAAACAATGCTACATGAAAACTAAGAGCAAAGGCGAACGTGGGCGACAAATCATACATAGTGCTATGAACTGAAGACTGAGATTATATTCTCCTCTTTTATGCTCCTTCATACCTGATGAGTCGGTAATTCGAACAGACACAGACACAGAAAACCACACACGTACAAGCATACAGTAGGACACGTAATAACACACACTGACGTCAGATAATTATTACGCATTGAGATAACGCATCTAAATGCAAATCCGTTCCTATAAATTATTCCATTACGCCTTTAGATTGACATATTGGCTTAGCTTATTGTTTCTTGGTTTATATGACACTCCGTCAACTTCGAACGTTCTTCTAGTTGGGGAGAGAAATGGGCAGACAGTAGTTTTCTGAATGTGTGGAAGTACAGAGGAGAGAAAAAGAGCATAAATCTTGTTGGAAAGAAGTAACAAACACAAAATTGTATTTTAAGTGTAAATCCTTATTCAGGCCTGCACAAGGTTTGCGCTCTCCGAGCCGGCTCACAGCTCACGAGCGGAGGCAAATATTGACTGCGCTCTGTATAAGGGTGGACTGGAAGAAGGAGCGATCTCGTACAAAATATACACAAAAGGAAGTACTATTACTAATGTTTATGAAATGAATTCCCGTTCAGTGTTTTCAAAACTATCTTGGACTATTATTAATTAATAAAGTAATATTTATTTTAAAGAAATAATAGAAATTCTATAGCTACTTAAATGTACAATATCATTTTCTTATATCTTTATTTATCAGTACATCAAAACGAGGTTTTATGCTATTGGGAGCTGCAAGGAACAGTAGCCTACTGATCGTAATGAAACATCAGTTACAGATGGTTCGATGTCTGCCTTGATTAAAGTTCATTATAGAAAACAGTTGCTCACAAATATAAATGTTGAGCCAAACATAGCAATCGTTTTCACAGACATCCTGTGTAGTCGTGGATAATATTGCTAATGTTTAGTCTTGTAAAACTGAACCAGGCTAGTAATATTATTCAAACGATCTTTAGGCCTTAGGTCACATTGAAGATCAATAAGTTCGAGCTGTAAATCGTTAAATGTTAAATGTTATGTTCCGTCTTTTAGATTCCTCCATACTGTACTGTAGCAGTAGGTAAGCAACGTGAAACGGTTACTGAGAATAGGCCTACACACTGCACTCCACTAGATAACTGAGTGGTCGTTTCCCTCTCCTCTACCTATAGCAAGTCTATGTCATTCTGACGTATCTTCCTCTCCGTTTCGACGAGCGGTAAACACGGCTCTCCCGCTCCGAAGGAGCGCGCGCGCTCATTGACTGCTGTTTGTGCAGGTATGTTCTTATTCTTACGAGAGATAATTTACTTTCCGTTCGCAGTGATTGAGTGAGATTGCGTTAGTGAGAACACGGCATACAATCACTGCCTTAACGTATGAGAAACACAAGACAAGAAACCACATACCCAGTCGCTTTGGGAAAGAGATAAATGTTGCCATCTCTGCTATAATTGAACCCGTATCCACTAGAATTTAGGCTGGTATTCATAGTCGACACTTTATATCACCACTTTGCAAAGTGACACTTTTGACGAAAGTGGCTCTTTCATATTTGTGGTATTCATACACGATTGAAGAAGCGCACTTTACAAAGTGTCACTTTACGCCAGCAAATGCCTTACAAAACAAGTGAAAAAACAATAACAAATTAATGTGTAACCTACAAATTACAATACTCTCTACCATCATATCCCATCTCCCTCAAATCCGTTTTAATATTATCTTCCCATCTACGTCTCGGCCTCTCCAAAGGTCTTTTTCCCTCCGGCCTCCCAACTAACACTCTATATGCATTTCTGGATTCGCCTATACATGCTACAAGCCCTGCCCATCTCAAACGTCTGGATTTAATATTCCTAATTATGTCAGGTGCAGTTCTGTGTTGTGTAACTTTCTTCATTCTCCTGTAACTTCATTCCTCTTAGCCCCAAATATTTTCCTAAGAACCTTATTCTCAAACACCATTAATCTCTCTTCCTCTCTCAAAGTGAGAGTCCAAGTTTCACAGCCATGCAGAACAATCGGTAATATAACTGTTTTATAAATTCTAACTTTCAGATATTTTGACAGCAGATTAGATAACAAAAGCTTCTCAACCGAATAATAACAGGCATTCCCCATATTTATTACGCGTTTAATTTCCTCTCTAGAGTCATTTATATGTGTTACTGTTTCTCCAAGATATTTGAATTTTTCCATCTCTTCGAAGGATAAATATCCAATTTTAAAGTTCCATTTCGTACAATGATGATGATGATGATGATGATGATGATGATAATAATAATAATAATAATAATAATAATAATAATAATAATAATAATAATAATATTAATAATAATAATGTGTAATTTAAAGTCAATCACTTTCAAGAAATGTAATCTCGATGATCAACTACATTACAGATGTTAATCAGATATAATTAGCATTCCTGTCATTTGGAAAATTGAATATATGCGTTAGTGAACACGTAATGCTTAGAGGCCCGGATCAATCATTCAATTAAGAGCAATGGAACGATCAAGACAGCCATTAAGGTAATCATTAAACAATATCATCCACCTAATAATACATGCAACCACTTAATCAGTCATGAGAGGACAAGTCATTTGGACAAGGATGCTAATTTAATCAATCCGTTAGCTGAGGTAACTCAATTACAGAATCGTTAACAAAGTAACTAATCGTATGGTTCACTTTCGCTTCCTCCTCAACCTTGGAGTGGCCTAAGTCTTTTGTATTTTATTTGATCCATACACTAAGCAGACACATGGTTGTATTTCGGCAATAGAGGGTCAGTACGGCAGTAGGACAACCCCTTGTGGTGGCTGAGTGGTCAAACCTCTGGCCTGTCCCACAGGTGGCCCGGGTTCGAGTTCTTGTGAGGTCTGTGATTTTGTATTGACTATTAAACTTTTACTACGTCACACTACTTTTGACTAATAAAATGGTACGAAAGGACGTCTTTTAACCAATCATGCTGCTTATCGCACATTTTATCACTCCCCTAGCATTTGTTTATTTTTATCGCTTCCCTAGCAACTGTTTTTATTTATTTATTTATTTATTTATTTATTTATTTATTTAATATGACAGGATTAAGGCCATAAGGCCTTCTCTTCCATCCCACCAGCTAGCACATATAAATACAAAAAAGAAATACAAACACTGATGAAAATAATACATATTAAATTAAAGCCCTATAGAGGGCCAACAGAGTCGAAAGAACACTATAGAGCTCTCATCGAAGTAATATAAGAAAAAGGAAAGAAAACAGAGATAGCAATGATGATAATGATAACTGATAATAATAATAATAATAAATACATTACATATTAATGGTCAATTTTACAACAGGATAGTTACAATATTTACTATATGTCATGGGTTAAGGCGAAGTTGCGCAACCTGACAAGTGTTTAAAAAGCAATTCCATGAACTAGAATGTGATTTTTTAAATTTAAATTTGAATTTTGATATTGTCCGACAGTCTCTGACATGGTCAGGGATAGAATTCCAGAGGCGTGGAATAGATATGCTGAAAGATTATGAGTAGAAGGATGTTCTGTGCAGAGGAGTAGAGAGAAGGTACATGTTCCGGGTTCGAGGTAGTGAAAGGTAAACAAAACGAGATGCTAGGTAAGAGGGTGTGGAGGTGTGGATGATTTTAAATAGTACAGTAATAAGAGAGAGTTGAAGAATATTCTTTCTTTAAGTGGACTCCAAGATAACAATTCTAGTGACGGTGTTACATGATCGAATTTTCTAATGTTACAAACGAAACGAACGCAGATATTGTGAACACGCTGTAGTCTATGGGCAAGATCAGTATTTAGATTCGTGAATAGAGAATCGCAATAATCGAAGTGGGGCATCACTAAAGTTTGGATCAGGTTCTTTTTAAGGCTGAGAGGTAAAACGTTGGTTAAGTGTCTGTTTTTATCACTTCCCTAGCATTTGTTTGTTTGTTTGCCAACATTTCAAACTGCAAATTCTTTACGGTATTATAAAACATGCTTTGCGATCGTCAGTTGTACCCCGCATAGATAGTCGACTGAAAATGGCGGCTCTGTTCAAACGATTCGGTGAAAGTAACATTAGTGAAATAGAATTTTAGTAAGTCAATTAATATCGATTTTATTGTATTATAATACTTTATTTCTTCTAATCTTTATATACTTTCTTCTAATCGTGTAACAGTCAATTAAATACCACTCGAGTTTTGATTTCGTCTAGATAAATCGAAACCTCTAGTGAGATTACTGTTGATAAATCCATAATGACATTTGTGACGGACAAGGTCGCAAATGCGATCTTCCTCGGGGTTATCCCGTTTCCCCCCCCCCCATATTAGGCACCTACATCATTCCGTCACCATTCTTCCAGTTCGTCAACATTCCATAGCATTCCCCGATCACCAGCTGACGACGCACGGAGGGGGCTGGCCTTGAAACGACAGGGACTGCCTGCTCGAAACCTGTATACACAGCGAACCTTAATAGTCAGCCGGTGTGTGTTTCGGAATGCGCCTAGCTTGAGGATTAAGGCTCAATAACAATGAAAATTCACAATGGAAACATAACAACGACGCCATTTCCTCATATTCTGTCGTATACTTTAGCGCTCTGTTGTGTTCTGTTTGCAAATCACGTAAGCATAAGCATGAAAGTTTGGAGTTTGCAAACTTTCATGTTAACGTCTTACGGTAATGAATAATTTCGAGGGAAAAATTGTTCCGGGGCCGGGTATCGAACCCGGGACCTTTGGTTAAACGTACCAACGCTCTCCCACTGAGCTACCCGGGAACTCCACCCGACACCGATCCAATTTTTCCTCTATATCCACAGACCTCAAAGTGGGCTGACAACCGTCAAGCAACCAACATTTGAGTGCACACTAACTCTGTGTGACTTTAAATTGTGGTTTTCTTTTACGTACAGTGACGTGTATTATGCAAATTAAGCTTTCAGGCATAACTCCCTGTAAAGTTAATTTTTCCCTCGAAATTATTCAAATTAACTTTACAGGGAGTTATTCCTGAAAGCTTAATTTGCGTCTTACGGTAATGTTTATGTCAATGCTTATGTGAATCATTGTGAATGATCCCATTTGGTAGCCAGTGTTTATGTTACGGATATGTTTAATTTTCATTGTGAATGGATCTTTAGTGCAACAGATCGTAATAGGTCGCAGTGCTGGGCCATAGTGCCTCTCCGTAAATTTCATTCCATGATAGTAGGTCAACAGATAAACATTCAAATTTTTAGAGGGGGACAAGAAACAGTCCGTTTTTTCCTTGTGACCCTCTCATTGAGACAGTTAATTTACGCGTTGTAAATCTACTCCAATTTCCAACAAAACCCGCCGTCGCATTGAATCCCGGAGACGCTGATGTATCCCTGGAGAATGTCGTATTATTTCGCAGCCTTTCATTCATTCATTCATTCATTCATTCATTCATTCATTCATTCATTCATTCATTCATTCATTTATTTTATTCCATAGATCTTACATGAGCAATGAAGCTTTAAGATGTGGAACATGTCACGATATGAGTGCGAAGACTCTCCACAGTTTGCACCGGGGTTTCATAAACAAGAGCTTTAAAATGCTCCCATAAGTAAAAGTCTAGTGAGTTTAGATCCGGAGAGCGTGGAGGCCAAGGAATTGGTCCACCTCGCCCTATACGTAATTGAAACTTTAATTTAGCAACCGACGTAGTCCAGCAATGAAGTGAGTCGCATGACCTTTGTACGTACAGTTGCAAATCAACACTGGTGGTGAATCTAAAAATTGAAGAGTCCACTGCAAGAATGATGGATGTCATTTGGAATACATTTTGCAGGAGAAGCAATTGAAAGTTTGAAATGCTTAGCGCTCAAAGCTTAACTGTGATTTTCCGATCATTACTGGACAATGATTATCAGTGTTAATACCATAGCCTATAACTCTGTATGTACATTCTATATGTCTGAAGCTATGCATTGACAGTCTTGGTTCATTTTCGACAAGAAAAAACATCCATCATTCTTGCAGTGGACTCTTCAATTACTACCACTACCACTAATCACTACTACAGTCAGATTAAAAGCTGTTTGTAAACAAGGTCTTATTTACAAGCTCTTGATTGTAAACTGGGGAGGAATAGTTGTAGAAAATGAGCTCTAAAACGGAAATAAATCGTTTCTGGACCCATGTTTACATAACAAATTTTCATCGTCTACATGTGAGAAATATTCCCCTAAAGTTTTCATATACATTTTTGTTACAGCCTGTATATGTATTATTCTTCCAGTACAGTAGTAATATGTATGTTTTCTCAGTAATTTAATTTTGGTTCTGATGATTCGTTGCATAAATTATTTATCATTCACGCTTATCCGTAACTATGAGAAACTTCTTGCCCCAGCAACTAAAACTTACCCTAGTACAAACCCTAGTAATGCCGCACTTCGATTATTGTGACGTTTTGTTAAGTGACGTAAGTTCTGAACTGTCAGTCAAGTTACAGCGAGCTCAGAATATGTGCGTCAGATACGTGTGCAACATCCGACGATATGATCACATATCACCGTCCTTCGCAAGTCTTTCGTGGCCCCGACTTAAAGAACGCAGAACTTTACACTCTTTGTCTTTACTCTTTCGAATTCTGCACACCTCAACACCAAATTACCTTTCGTCTCGTTTCTCTTATCTATACTCTAACCACGACGTAAATACCAGATCACTTATCTGTGGCACACTAAGTATACCTCTTCATAGAACATCTTGTTATTCATCATCTTTTACAGTATCCACCTCGCGGCAATGGAATTCCTTGTCACAAAGTATTAGGGGCTGCAAGACAATAAACACCTTTAAAAACAGCTTAAAAGATAACCTTATTAGCATTTCACTCCAATCATACTGATTTAAACTATCACTGACTACATTGTTACTTCTTTCTTTAGACATCATCCTGATAGTGCTGTATTTTCAAAATTGTCTCATAATAATCTCTTTCTATTATCTAATATTATTTGAAATATATTAACATTCTATGTATTTTAGCTTAATTCTGTTACACAGTTTATTGCAGTGTTTAATTAATAGTTCACAGTATTTTGTTGTTTAATTCGTAAATAACTCTTGTGTACATGTAACTCTCATCTAAATCAAATTGTTGAATTCTTTGTAAGTTCATGCATATGTATATATACTTTTTGCTGGTTGAGTGGAAGAGAAGGCCTTACGGCCTTAACTCTGCCAGCTAAAATAAATTATTATTATTATTATTATTATTGTTATTATTATTATTATAAGCGAGCACTTACTCATATCTTTCCATTGTTTTGAAAGATTTTATTTGACTGTCTCTGATACTTCTGTGATGTTGAAATTTCTCCGATCATTAGTATGCTTCTGAATTTGCTCTAAATATGTCTTTGCTGTTGAGAATTTCATTGACCTCAAAATTTCATCGTCATCGGCAGGGTTTGAACCCGCAAACCAACTCAGCTAATCGCCCGCATTTAGACAGGAACTCGAAGAAGCTGTGGCACGATGGATCTCTGATGTGGTGTAGAGTATCCAAATGGAACGGAATGCTGAGTATTTGCACGGGCTGAGTGCTTTCCAATCCTTCCATTGTCGCTATTTCCAATTCCCCGTTTTGCGGCACGAGATCGATACGTACTTCTTTAAGTAACTTTAATGTCATCATAATATTATTAAAAGTTTCCCTTGGAACTTCTTCAACGGAATCAGAGAAAGGTACAGGAATTAAAAGTTGCGAGAGTAATTTCTAATGACTAGATAATAGAATTAAGTAACTTGTATGTGCAAATCAGATTTTTACTCAACATTAGCTGCTTCGAAACTTGTTCTATACTTGGCCGCTCCTTACTTAATGTCCCGGTAGTGTATATTCGCTTAATAGAATTGACAGCATTTGCTTGAATTCATACCTATTTACCTTATATAACGCATTATATCATCATTGCGTTTGCATCGTTCAAACAGTCTATAAACCACTAAATTTGCGCAGAACCGCTTGTAGGATATAATTACTATTAGGTAACAAGCTTCATAACTGTGTGGTTGAAGAGACTCTAGCATAATACAAACCACATCAATGTATCACAGGAAATGATAAAAATGGGTTAAATTAAATTAAATCACACGGCTTCGCTTTTCGAGAGACGAATCCCAAACACTTCTGCACTTATTGATCCACTATGATCAATATACAGGGACATCATTTTATTTTTACTTGCATTTTTATTGTACCTGCATTTCTGAATGCACTTCACTCCCACCCCTTCACTAATGTCCTTGCTCCCGTCAGACACACAAACTTACGGCCGCTGTTGCATTCGAAGTCTTCAAGCACTGAAGTAAACACTGCAGTGTATAGTGTGTTTCAGAAATATGGTTGCGTTTTCTATCGAAGAAAGAACCTATATTAATAATATCGTACTAAAAATTATATTCAAGAAACGATAAATTCTATTTCAGAGAATATGCTTCAAAATGTTTTAAATAATATGCGTACTGAATTGAAGGCGGCATTGTAATGAACGGCAACCATTTTCAGCAACTTGTTTAAAAATTCAGATTAGCTTTTTTTGAAATGAGGTGGCTAGAAGCAAAGGAATGCTAGTGACATTTGTAATAACATGAGTTAAGTGCATACAGTGTAAGCTAAAGTATCTAAAATTTTAGTGGAAAAGGGATATTTTAATCGCATCACACATTAAAATGTAAATAAAAAATTTCACCGGTTTTACGAAAGCTTAAATATTTGAACCCTATTTCCTCAAAAGTAACTTAAGTGCACTTACAGCCCTTTACTTATCACCCCCTCAATTTAAATGCGTCTCTATATTGTATGTTAACACCAATAATTAATATGCTAAATAAAGTAGACATTACATAACGAACATAGCCGCCTGAAAAGTTGAGTTTTTGAAAAAAAAATGTTACTACTCTACTGTATTTTGATAAATTCCGTAAAAGTGATAATCAAACTGAAAATCGTAATATCATATTTCCCTACAACATAAATGGATACACTACTTTTCTCTCCTCCTATAACTAGTAAAATGATTTCTTTACATATTGCACTAGTAACATCAAACTCCTGTAATGGAAGGGGGTAACAGTGTTTCCGAGTATAGGCAGGTTAATGTTAAAAATGTTGGTAAAAATAAAGTGATGTCCCTGTACATGGTGAACCATAAAAGTCATGAATTTCACAGGGTTATTTTTTTAGATATTTCAGGCAAAATTTTGCTCGTTTTTGCTTTATTTTCGAGATATGAGTAAAAATTATTTTGGGGAAGCCACTGATTTAATTCCCAATATGCTCAGTCAATTTAAGAGAGCAGTGTATTATGATAATAAGTGTTTAAAATAATTTTAGACCTTTAAATGTGCACAAATTTATCCGAACTAATGCAACTTTTAGTTCTGAAAAGGAGTTTTAAATGAAGAATCATGGCTTATTTTTTACTCATTTGAACTTTATCAATAATGAAATAGAGTCAATATTAATGAACAGGTGAAGAAAAAGCAGTTAAACGACAATATCAGTAAAATGTATAGAAACAGGAGAGTAAAAATTGCTAAGCACTATTTTCATGCATCTAAGATTCATAGAACGAAAACTACATGTGTTTGAAACCAGAAAGGTCTTTTGTAGGAGCCCTGTACATTTGAAGAGCATAGTATCAAGGTAGCCACGAAAACTGCCAACGTAGCCAGGAGAGACAAAGTAGCCCTCCCTGGTTCACGGTAATTCGTCCGATACTTCAAGAAAAATCACAGGTAAGCAGGCAGGCAATGTTACACTACTGTCAATTTACGTTATGAATGAAAAAGTAAAAGCGTTACACAAAATATCATACACAGATACGGAATAAAAAGTGTCAAACAAAACAGATGAAGTATATAGGATGTTCATACATATTTTGTAGTTGCGTTATATTCGTCTTATAATTTCCACTCTCCCTCCAGCTTCTAGTTCTCCTTCTAGACTAGAATATAACTGTGAAGAAAATTTTGTCGTATCCTTATTCACATCTCGTGCGGACGGAATCGTGTTTTGTTAATTAAGCTTCTTCATACATTATGAATCACATTCTGCTAACAATTCATGTTTTATACACTCCCCATAATATTACAGGTTACGGTTTACTCATTTGTGATAGCAATTTTAGTCCATAATTTGCATTGAAATGCTCGTATGTATGTTATACATAGCAGGTCTCTAATTTACTCTTTATAGTTGACAATACCATACAACAAAGCTTCATGGATCAAACAGCCATGCCTAATAACCTCTGCATTACAATTAACCAGACTTTCCTAAAACGATGGTCTGTTGCCGTTCGCGGTTAGTTCAGCACTTAGCGATCGAGCTTTTTAATCTTCAATACTTGGCATGGGATTCCAAGTTATCAGGTTCAAACCCAGACTAGGGTCATGGATTTTTAAGAAACAACAACAATTCTTAACATGAGGGATAGTAAAATGAGATGTTCTCTAACGTAGATTTTCAGCACGCGAAACTCTGCTCTGGCCAAAATTACAATCTAGCGACCTTCTTGCACAGTTTCCAGGCCAGCTGCCTTGAAGGCCATAATCTATACTTCGTGGCATAATATCTGACAGGAGACGTAAACGTTGCTAGAAGAGGAGGAGAGAAGTAAAATTGCTATTCAGCCAATGGCAGAGGTCTCATTCCATTCTTGTCTTGAAGTTGAGGGCGGGGCAGTGCTGCTCATCGGAGTGACTACTACCGCGGAGGAATCGGAGATTACGAATAAAGCTCTCCACCGGTGATCTCCGGTACTACCTTAGGTGTGATGCGGGGGTTCGAAGCGATGCGACAGTTAGCTCAAGGACGACCGGCGCGCACGGACTGACTGTAGTTGTGAGTAGAATAAAATGGCACAAAATCAGTTATCCGTCGCATGGAAATTCTTTAATTTAGTTGAAGGTGATAATAAAGTCGCACACTGTAAACTTTGTGGGCGAATTTACTCTTAGGGTGGTGGAACTTCGAATTTGTTAGACCATTTGAAGCGACCACACAATCGCGAACTTGATGAAAACAATTACGCAAAACATTTGATACGATTTATTTTTAAATTGTTTTAGTGCTATTGTTCCCAAAGGCTCACAGTCTAGGAAAAAGTCTTGAAATTTCTCTAAAACTTAACTTTCGAGGCAATAAAAAACATATGAAATATTTACAAGACGACTTGAGTTATATTTTGCTGTTTAGACAACTTGAGTTATATTTTACTGTTTGGATTAAAATATTTCTGAATGAAACTAAAGAAACATGTGGTAATAATATAATTACAATTATCCTTAAGTTGATATTCACTTATATTTTTATTACAGAGCAAGGGTGGCGCGTTTTAGAAGAGGCAGTTCAAATACTGACACCCTTTAACACAATAATCACAATCTTGTCCGGTGAAGAATATGAATAAATTATGTTGGACAGTAAACTTTAACCCATTGATAGCCCACGTTTCTTTTGTTCCATTCTGAAGCTCCCTTAATATATTTTACGTTAACTACACCGATTAGAATAATAATTGACAAACCGTGTTTGCGATTAAATGAGAGTTTCTAGGAGAATTAAAGTATAAATGTTTACATTAGCTACTGAAAAGCTTTCCTTCTGCGTTAGTTTTGCAGTTAGATTGAATGTTATTAATTTTATAAATGACATAAAACTTATATGTCTTTCCACATATAGGCTTACTACGAATTTCAAATCTAGAAAAAAAAATCTGTCAGCTAACGTAGCATTTTAAGCAACACAAAAAAGAGCCGAAGAAAGAGACAGACATAAACATAAAAGAGAGAATATACAGCAACAAATTAGAACTTATTTTAAAAGATACGCGGACGTCAGCGGACTCGAATCACTACCTGAACCGATTAAAGCAATGCTCAGCGGAAAGTGAATGTCTGCGCCACAGCACATATACAACCTGCGCGGCATCAATCGGAGGTAACCGGATGTCTCCGATTGAAAGCGCACAAACAACCGCTCCGGAGAAAACCTAATTATAAGCAGCACTAGGGCGGGGGGTATAACGATTCAGATAGCTAAACTTCAAGATAAACGTGTAATGATATCTCTGTCATTGGTTGAATAGCAATTATCCTTCTCTCTCTCTCTGCCGACAATATTTATGTCTCCTGTCAGACATTATGGACCGAAGTATAGATTGAGACAGTATTGATTCTGTAGGATGTTCCTTGAGACGTCACAGGCTTCTGATGAACAAAGCAGCAAATTAAGTACAAACATTTCATGCGATGGGCTTTGAAAGGTAAACACTTCCACATATGCAGAAAACATCACAAATGCTAACCACACCTACAAAGATATAAACACAGACATGGAATTTCTACTTATTCAACCAAAAAAAAAACAGAAGCTAAACACAATAGAACAATACTAAATAGGACTATATAGACACACAAACACGCAGCCAAATAAAATTCTCAACACACAACTTAATTTCAGAACACACACACACACACACATTTTGACACCACATTACACTACACAAACACACCCCCCACAGGAAACAGAAACAAAGGCGCCAAGACCAGCAACAACCAGTTCTGAAGATGGCCAATAACAGGCTGAAACTAGTTAACCAGGTACTGTAATATTTAACACCAGAAAGATATATAATACATATTACGAAGTGAAATAGTGTTAAGAGTTGTATAATCAAGACGTATGAATAATATTTTTAGGTACACACAGTAAGGAAAATTATGATTATATATAGCTAAAGTCATCACGTTATAGATATGACGAAACTAAAACAGATAAAATAAAGTAAATATTAATAGAATATCACAAATATAGTAAATACGTGGAAACATGCAATACAACACTTGTCACAACAGTAAGATATTTTCGCAACTCGTCATAAGATAATTTTCTAACTTGGACTTTAAAGATTTCAAGGTTCGGCAGCCCTTGACTTCAGGTGGCAGAAAGTTCCAGTGACGAGAGGTAGCAACAGTGAAAGATGAGGAATACAGAGATGATGTGTGGAGTGGAATTTCTAGCGTGTTATCGCGTTGTGATCGAGTATTAATATTATGATAGCGGGAGAGAGTAAGAAAACAGGCGAATAAATAAGAGGGGGATGAAGTGTGCATAATTCGATATAAGAGAGAATGCGAGTGCAGATTTCTCCTCTCATGTAACCTAATCCATTATAACTTCTCGAAAGAAGGTGAGATATGATCTTAGTATCGAACATTACAAATGAAGAGATGCACGCGTTATGAACACGCTGCAGTTTCTGAGAGGAATCGATCCTGAGATCACGGAGAAAAAAAAAAAAAAAAAAAAAAAACGTCACAATAGCCGAAATGAGGTGAGTGTCTGTACCATAATATGTTTCATGCTCGACAATGCCAAAATGTAGTAATTATACACCTGGTAGCAGTCCTTTAATGCATGTCATTAAAGTACACCTATTCATTAAAGTTCAGGTTTTCGATTATTCTCGGATATGCAATCGAAAGGCAACTATCGAAAGGTCACGGAGGCTGGAAATCCAATACTTTGGCAGAAGGTTATGTTCTGTTACTATAATAATTAGCGTTAATTGTAAATGATATTCAATAAATTCAATTTGTCATCTCGTTTTTCAATGTCGAATTCAATTTCAAGGTTATATCAAGACTAATGTATATCTTACTCTCTAGATTATATCAAGGTCGTCGACATTCATTTCCCGGAAAAAATCAATACTTTCGCGTCTGTGCACATCTCACAATTCATAAGGTAGGCTATTGCACTCAGTCACATAACAATAACATGAATACTTACGAATAATTTCAAGTTAGAAATATGGTCGAGCATAAAAAGTCGTATGAAACTTGCCTATAATGGTAATTAAGACGCTCGTATGAAAATTATGAAACTCGCTTGCGCTTGTTTCATGAACATCCTCGCGTCTTAATTACTACCATTATAGGCTCGTTGCATAATGTACTAATACGTTTGGAAAAATGTTGTGTAGGGGAAACTCGGGCAAAACGAATAACCCGGGAAAAAACAATAATGCCTATTTCTTAGAAACGCCAACAGATGGCGCTTTCTGCTATATTGTGGAAGAATCCCAACCTGATTTTGCTGCTGGAACTGACTTGTCGTCTTTGTAACTAGTGACAGAAGAAGTCAGCGTGCGTTTTAATTTTTACTTAAAAAGTTCGTAATGTGTTTTCAGATGGTTTAGTTTTTCAAGAAGAAGATGGAACAAGCCAAATGGTCTGAAGAAGCCATAAAGAAAGCACTTGAAGAAATAAAATCTTCCAATCAGTGGTTCTGCTATTTGGCCATACAACCATAATGTGTGTGTTGATGAAGATTTTGCTCCAGATCAACTTACAGATCGCCCACTTGAGACAGAAATCAGCGAAACAACAGCTGGCTCAGATTTAACAAATTCTGCGGTGCCAGCTTCTTCAGTGGCTGAAGAAACAGTTAATGCTCGTTCAGAATCAACTATCTCTGTGATGTCTTCATCTTCAGAGATTGAAGAAATATTGAATACATCAATACACTCAAATTTTCAGTTCCGGTTACACCAAAACCCTCAACATCGTCTGCAAGAGAATCCAAGTCACTTCTTTTGATTTAGACTAGTGCCAAAAGTGGATGCTCGAAAGATACGAGGTAAACGAAGAAAATGTCAGCGCTCTGAAACTTTTACATTTATACCGATTAAAAACGTTGAAAGAGAACTCACTTATGGGCTGGAGGAAAAGCAGAAGAAGTCCAAGTCTTCAGTGCCAGTGAAACGTCGATTTGTATTTTGTACTAATCTAACGCCCTGTGAAGGGCTGTAATAACATTTCTCATCGTCTCATATGACTCATTAACATCGTGTTTATGTGTTGATTTAATTTTATTATCAGAGAATAAAAATTAAATACAAATGTGAAAATATTATAGGGATATTCACTTTGCCCGGGTACCCGGGCAATGCGAATAATTAACGACATTTTCTTTCTCAAATCATATCACTGTCCGTAGGTATGGGAAACGAATTGCTGTTTTTTAGGTATGTGGATAACATGTGTCACAACGAATGTCATGAAGTTTTTATTTCGGGAGCACCAAAATATAGCCTGTGGCATTGTTTATTATTAGCTTATCTGCTTTGCCCGGGTTTCCCCTAGATCATGCTAACTTTTAAAATTTTCAGAATTTACCAGATTATCTCTTAAAATTAGTAAAAATTTCTTCAAATGCCAACTAGTTCTCTCTGAAGTTCATTTCACACCGATAGTGATACAAAAGTAACAAGTTAATGGTATTTAATGGAATGAAACTTAATGATACAGAGGTTAGTTGCTGTGGACAGTTTACTTGCAACTGAATTCTGAGAACACAGCACACAACTCATCTGCCAGCGCGCCTCCCTCGGGTTTGGCTTACTAATTAGTGGGATTGTATAGATGACACAACAAATACAGCTGCTCGCTACACATACCAGGCGGCTCTCATTCAAGACGCTCCACTGCAGTTTCTCAACCTTTATTACGCTACGGTCCAACTTCGTGAGGAAGATTACACAAAACATAACAAACTGCATAACTATACAAAGAGGAATTACATATACGTAATGAATTCGGAATACAGTAAATTAAAACAGACGAGCATATCTCTCCTCTCTTGTAAACAGCTCAGAGAGACGAGGGAAAAATGTAATAATGACAAAACTACGTGAGGTTCAACAATGATATTTCTCTCATAATAAACCGAGATTAAAAACTAAGGAAAAGACTAGTGAAGTGCTTTGTATGAAGTGTGGCATTGTAAGGGGCAGAAACATGGACATTATGACGAAATGAAACGAAACGAACGGAAGCATTTGAAATGCGGATATGGAGAAGAATGGAACGTGTAAAGTGGATAGACAGAATAAGAAATGAAGCTGTGTTGGAATGAGTGGTGAAGAAAGAATGATGCTGAAACTGATCAGGAAAAGAAAAAAAGGAATTCGTTGTGTCACTGGCTGAGAAGAAACTGCCTACTGGAAGGAATGGTGAACGGCAGAAGAATTCGGTGTAGAAGAAGATATCAAATGATAGACAACATTAAAATTCAGGATCATATGAGAAAATAAAGAGGAAGGCAGAAAATAGAAAAGACTGGAGAAAACTAGGTTTGCGGTGAAAGACCTGCCCTTGGGCAGAACACTAAATGAATGAGTGAAACCGAGATTTGTTGGACAAATAGAGTCAAAACACATCCCTTTAAGTTGATACGTGTAATGTTAAGTTACTGATCAATCATCCACAATACACAAATACTTCCGGTGTACATGAGCTTCTGCCAGGAAGTCAAAAGGAGGATAGCAATGGCAAAGGAAGATTTTACTAGGAAATGGAGCATCTTCTGCGGACCGTTGGAAATAGAACTAAGGAAAATCCACCGTTATGGCTGAAGGGTTAGCGAGTCTAACTCCGAACCCAAAGGTCCCGGGTTCGATTCCCGGTCAGGACGAGTTGCCTGGGTGAGGTTTTTTCGGGGTTTTTCCCTCACTCCTATGGATGAATATCAGTTAACTTTATCAGGCGATTGGAACCCCACTCATCTTCCCAACTTCCTTTCCTCCCCCATCATCTTTTCCTCATCATACTGTTTCTGGTTTTTCAGATCACTCTACCGGCGGCCTCCCGAAGCTGCTGACTCTCTCGATCGGCCTCCGTGGAATGTAGTTAAGCGACGTTGGATGGCTTCTGCAATAGCACCCGAGGCGAACCTACTCCGGGGAGGAGTTTCGCCTCGAACCTACAGGGGGGCCTTGGGGGAATTTGCCGTAGCAGGAATGGTATATTATTCTGTCGGCTGTAGGGACCGGTCGTTAAGGGAGTCATGTGGTTAGGGCGGTGCGCGTAGGGGATCTGTGGCTTCAACTTATTGCATATCGAGGGTTAGCGCAATAGATCTCAATAGGTCACAGTGCTGGGCCGTCCGTATCCCCTTCAGTTAAATTCCATTCCAAGGAAAAGAGTAATGAAGTGCTTTGTGTGGAGTGTGGATTGTCTGGGGCAGAAACATGGACATTACGACGAAGTGAAGAGAAGCAAATGAAAGCACTTGAAATGTGGGTATGGAGAAGAATGGAACATGTAAAATGGACAGACAGACTAAGAAGTAAAGCTGTGTTGGAAAAAGTGGGTGAAGAAAGAATGATGATGAAATTGATCAGGAAGAGAAAAAGAAATGGTTGAGTCACTGGCGGAGAAAATACTGAATACTGCACTGGAATGAATGGTGAACAGGAGAAGAGTTCGGGGGCAAAAGACGATATCAGATGGCAGACGACATTAAGATGTATGAATCATATGTGGAGAATAAAAGAAAGGCAGAAAATAGGAAAGATTGGAGAACGCTGGATTTGCAGTGAAAGATCTGTCCTTGGGTAGAACACTATAATATACATGTATATATGTTCAGTAGTGGCAAAAAAACCGGACCGACCCTTGTAGCCGAGTTCAGAGCCTTGTTCACTCCAGAGCACGATAGACTGGTAATTAAGACTTTCGTGGTTCGAATCCTGCCTGGGAAGGAAACTTTTTTTTGTTCCTTAATCAAATTTATTCGCAATACTTTTGGATTGCAGCGATATTTTACTACTTAATTAACCTGTTATTCCCAGAACATGAATTTTACCAGCATTCGTAATAGCATTGAAGGAGGCCAATTCGAACTCGTAAAGGTAAAACTATTGTAAAAATTATTAAAATTACTCTCTTACAATTGCCGTTTGTATTCTGAAATACAAGCGTGACATATTTACCATAGCAACGAAAAACGCATCGACAAAAAAAAAAACCTCAAACCTTCTAAACAGTAATGGTACCTATATGAAACCAAACTGTTCATATGTACAGAAGATACACTGTTTCAAAATGGGAACTTACTTTTGAATAACCTTACATATAAGTATAAATTATAAAATAAAATATTTATAGAGCTATAAAATAAAACGTACGAAGTTAATTGCATGCTTCTTGTTAAATATTCCCCACTACTCGTTAGGTGCGCATTTTCAACTTCAATTTATAGCAGTTTTATAGTTGTGAAAATTTCTGGATCTCCACAATCAGCCATTCCCGGTATATAATATTGTCTATAATATGAATAGACGTTTATTTCTGTATACGTAGTGTAGCGTTTTCCATTTAATTTCTAATTTCAGAATATACTTATACCCTGTTTTTCTGTAAACCGCGACCGCTTTCAGGAAGCGTACTTCTATTGCATTGAAACTACGTACTTGTTTTGTTTGTCTGGGTCCAATGTTCAACTCCGTATCTTGAAAGAGAAGCTAATTTATAAAAGCAAAATAAAGGTTTTTTCCACATTCTGGTAATAGCGTTTATTCCAGGAACTAAAGGTACAATGAAACGAGGTTCTTTAGACAAAAGGAATAAAGATGCTCTCTTTATGTTGATACGTATCTTCAGTTTGCATTCAGACAGTTACATAATATGCATAAAACATTTTTTTATTCTTATTCAAACACGAGTCTTAAAGAATAGTTAAATTGTCAAATATAAACAGTATCATTAAAATATAATAATAATAATAATAATAATAATAATAATAATAATAATAATAATAATAATAATTATTATTATTATTATTATTATTATTATTATTATTATTATTTAAAAAATCATCATCATCACCAAAACTAAAATTGTTTCAATCATTTATTATCATAATACACTGCCCTCTTAAAATGACTGAGCCTATTGGGAATTAAATCAATGGTTTTCCCAAAACACGCTATGAATGTTTCTTATTAAACAATTTTTATTGTTTATGCTCGACCATGCCGAAATGTAGTAATTATACACCTGGTAGTAGTCCTTTAATGCATGTCATTAAAGTACACCTATTCATTAAAGTTCAGGTTTTCGATTATTCTCGGATATGCAATCGAAATACAAGTATCGAAAGGTCACGGAGGCTGGAAATCCAATACTGCCGCAGAAGGTTATGTTCTGTTACTATAATAATTAGCGTTAGTTGTAAATGATATTCAATAAATTCAATTCGTCATCTCGTTTTTCAATGTCGAATTCAATTTCAAGGTTATATCAAGATTAATGTTTATCTTACTCTCTAGATTATATCAAGGTCGTCGACATTCGTTTTCCCCCCCCCCAAAAAAAACAATACTTTCGCGTCTGCGCACATCTCACAATTTATGATGTAGGCTATTCCACTCACTCACATAACAATTACATAATGTTTATGAATAATTTCAAGTTAGAAATATGGTCGAGCATAAAAAGTCGTATGAAACTTGCCTATAATGGTAATTAAGACGCTCGTATGAAAATTATGAAACTCGCTTGCGTTCGTTTCATAAACATCCTCGCGTCTTAATTACTACCATTATAGGCTCGTTGCATAATGTACTATTTGTTTGAAATATCTCAAAGAATACTTATTTACAAATTACTTTTAAGGAACCCGCAGGTTCATTGCCGCCCTCACATAAGCCCGTCATCGGTCCATATCCAGTGCAAGATTAATCCAGTCTCTCATCATATTCACCTTCCTCAAATCCATTCTAATATTATCTTCCCATCTACGTCTCGGCCTCCCCAAATATCTTTTTCCCTCCGGCCTCCCAACTAACACTCTATATGCATTTCTGTATTCGTCAATACATAAAGAATAACCCCCCGAAATTAGTGACATTACTTACGGTTCAACCTATAGGTCTATGTGCGTGTGTACATACATACATACATACATACATACATACATACATACATACATACATACATACATACATACATACATACATACATACAACTACTTCCAAAGGTACTCTAACCAAGGCGTTCTTCCCTAGAGTCCAAGATAGACTGAAATTGAAGATAGAAGTAACTCCTAACTTGACGACTCTGTTGACCGGACATGGAAGACTCAACGCATATTTTCATCGATTTAAAATCAAGAATAGTGCGACATGTGTCTGTGGGGATGGGGATCAGACAGTGGATCATATCATTTATGACTGTACGAAATTAGGAAAGGAAAGAAGAACATTAATCCAATCTATACATAAATGTGGTGGAAAGTGGCCTGTGGACAAGACAAAATTAGTGAAAAGTTATGTAAAATATTTTATAAAGTTTGCAAATAGTATAGACTTTGAACAACTACAGTAGGCTGGCTAGTATATAAGGATAAGTTATTTGGGAAGATAGGTTAAAAGTCAGAATTAAGTGATAAGGGTCAAAAATAGGTTACTTACATTCTGTAAATAAGCTACAATATTAGAGGGTATAATTTATCTGAAAAGAGGCTGATCAAGAGATAGTAAATATGTAAATACTGTAAATATTTTAATGCTAGAATATGTAAATAGATTCTTGTACTTCATAGGCTAGGAACAGGAAAATAAGTTAGATTAAGAAGTACCAATATTATCTTGGCAGTTACACATAGTAGATGAACTACACTAATCCATATTTAATATAGAATGGCAACATAATAATATATAATGTAAATGGATTATGTACTTGAAGGTAAACCTAGGCATGTAGTATTACTTTCCATTTGTAATGGAACATGCTGCTCAAAAAAGGAATACATACATACATACCCTATCTACTATGTCTTGTGCTGTAGTTTATGATATTGACACAGTAATTGCAGTGCAAAATTTGGCTGAATCTTATACAATATTTATTTTTTGCAAAAAAGAAGTAGGCCTCCTCTAAAGTGCTGATTATTATAAATGATTGAGTGATAAAATGAAAGTCCTACTACCTAGAACATACTCTGAAAAAGGAAGCTCAGTTAAAATTTGAATTTCCTGTAATGTTTTCTGCAGTTTTCCACAACTTTGTAAAAGTGGAGCTACTTCGTTCTTGCAGGAAGCCATTCAATTGTCTCTTGGCTTTTCGGTTGATGTTTAGAATGAACTGTGATAGTTTAAATGTGTTGTGTCTGTTTGAGTCTTCACTGCTGGATTTTCATGTTTATCTCTTCAAAGCGAAATATTTTCTTTTATGTTTTCAGTTTCTCTTTCAATGTAGCAATTTTTAATTTCCTAATGGTTGCAGGGATTTCACTTCGGATATTCGTGATTTCGATATCGAAAAATAAATTAAAACACCATAAGTCTTCTCCTAAACACATTATATTGAATTTCACAAGAAACATGCTATACGAACAGACAAACTACAAAATAACATTTTTAATGTAATGATGTTATACGATACAATTTTATATTATTCACTAAAACAATGTTACAACATTTCATGGAGAAAAAGTTCACAGTTAAATAATAGAAATCATGGCAAAAAATAATCGGATATAATCCTCTAGTCTTCGACAGTTTATTTTGACAGTGGTGTAAAAATTACAAAGTACATGATTATGTCTCGTGACCAGAACATAGTACGAAATGAAAATATAAAAATTGGAAATTAATCCCTCGAAGATGTGGAAAAATTCGAATATCTTGGAGTAACAGTAACAAATATAAATGACACTCGGGAGGAAATTAAACGCAGAATAAATATGGGAAATGCCTGTTATTATTCGGTTGAGAAGCTTTTCTCATCCAGCCTGCTCTAAGAAAAGCTGAAAGTTAGAATTGATAAAAAGTTATATTACCGGTTGTTCTACAGTATATGATTGTGAAACTTGGACTCTCACTTTGAGAGAGGAACAGAGATTAAGGTTGTTTTAGAATAAGGTGCTCAGGAAAATATTTGGGGCTAAGAGGGATGAAGTTACAGAAGAACGGAGAACTGCACACATTGTATTCTTCACATGACATAATTAGGAACATTAAATCCAGACGTTTGAGACGGGCAGGGCATGTAGCACGTATGGTCGAATCGAGAAATGCATATAGAGTGTTAGTTGGGAGGCCGAAAGGAAAAAGGCCTTTGGGAAGGCCGAGACGTTGATGGGAGGATAATATGAAATTGGATTTGCGGGAGGTGAGGTGATTGCAGTGACTGGATTAATCTTGCTCAGGATAGGGACCGATGGCGGGCTTATGTGAAAGCGGCAATGAACCTCAGGGTTCTCTAAAGGCCATAAGATGTAAAAAAGTAAATTACGGTAATTTACTTAAGGGCACCATGTAGTAATCCTATTGCACTCTGTAGCTAAAAACGTATCATTTTTTAAAATTTAGTATTTTCACTTCTATTAAAGATAGGCTCCTGAAGCTTTTAAGCATCATTGTTCATACCTACTGAACATTTTAGGGCGGTATTACTTAATACAAATTAAGAACTGTTCCTGTGTTAATAAAATATGGTTACTTAAAGATTTTTAATATTAAACATTTCTGTGGTGCTTGGGTAAAGGGAGATAAGTCATAAAAATGAGTTCGGAGATAAATGAAAATTAAACTTGGAACCCTTATTATAAATAATTTTCTACGCAAATAAAACACATCAACTGCTTGTATTCTTTGATTTTTGCACACCCAGTTGTATAATTTAACTTGTGTGTTCATCTGGGGAACAAAATTCCACCTGGACAAAAAATGACTTATACCCCTTTACCCGAACACCACAGATTTATGCAAAAATCGCTCCTCTATTACGTACAAAAAGATTCCGATGCTCACCGATATGAGCGCTGATTTACAGTATTGCTACCATTACTTTTTTAATGCCCCAGTAAGTATTAAGAAAAGCGCGTGATTCATTTTAACTATAGCTTTAACATATCTCAGGGGTATTTGTAAATTTTAGATATTTAATAATAATAATAATAATAATAATAATAATAATAATAATAATAATAATAATAATAATAATAATAATAATAATAATTTAATGTTCATAATCTTTCCATTAAAATTAAATATAATTTAAGGTAAATAAAAGGAACATGAAAATATAAATACATAGTCATATAACTTAATCAATGATATTGAAGTCTCCCTTGATAATATTTCCACTAGATTTATAAATAAAACGAAAATTAAGATCTGAAACGAGGTATGAAAATCAGACAATAAATTGAATATTTTTCCAGATATGTAACGTGAATTGGTTTTCATTGGAGAGAACTCGGAACGAAGAATGATTACAATATGTAATAAAATCATTCAGTAGCATTATTTTAATTATTTATCATGTTATAGGCAAATTAATAATAATAGAAAGATTAAGAATGGAGAATAAGGAAGAACTTGAATTAGACGAAGAGATGTCCAAACTGCAAAACGTTCACGAAGTAATGCATATAGCAACACTACTGTATGGCAGTGAAATACTTATAGTCTCCTTCCAAGAAATTAGATCATTCATTACCATGAAATTTGCACTGAGAATATATCCACTGAATATAGATATTATTTTCAAATTTGTATTAAAGGCTCGTGCTGCTACATCGAAGTTGAAGGGAAGAATAAATTGAACGGATATTTTCAAAGTTGTTTACTAGGAAGTATATTTCCTCTAAAGCGACACGTACTGTATTATATACTGAGATCGTACCGATTATTATTGTAAATATAAATTCCTGGAAATGTAACGTTTACGCAATCATTTATCTAGATCCAGGTCACGATATATAGACCTACTTAGATACGCGTTTCCATTCACAAAGCAGACTAGTAATGGAAAATCGAAACTTCTTACAAAATGAGTGCACTGACTCCAATCAAACTTTCCATCGCAACTTATGAACGCATAACCAGTGAATCTACACCTATTGAATAATTTTAAGTTATTATGCTTCGAAGGTATTTTTATTATGTAGCTTATATTGAAGAAGCATGTTGTTAAGCATATTACATACTCGATTCAAAAAGTTTCCGAAATATATTTTTTTCGCCGAAATGAATAATGTTATGTGGTATATTTCTGTTTCTGGTGTTGGCATCATTCAAGACGTCACTTTCGTAGACGTTTCATGATCATAGTCATTGTTCATATTGTGTGGCAACTGGCTATTGTTGTCTGTCTGATATTCGTTTGTGATATCTAGGCTTAGTCCACAAAAAATATAATCTTGGCATTTCCGAGATTTGAACTCAAGCTCGTGATCCTGGACAACTGAGCTACAAATAGGATTAAGACGGAGGTAAGTCCAATATTCGAATTGTTATGAATTTTTGTTTACTTTAATAGTAATGAACGAAGTCCAAGCAACACTTATGGCCAGTTTGTCCAAGAAATGTTTAATTTTGCTTAATGAATGTTAAATTAACAGTCTTTTTATTTTTAACGCTTTGTTAATGTGTTTTCCATTTCTTCAACATAATTTTGTTTAAGATAACCAACACTTAACTATAACGTTTGTTAGCACTATTTTAACTACTCAACAGCAGTTGGTAATGATTCTACACATGTAAGACAATTTTTGATTGGCTAAAATTAATCTTTAAATTCTATTTTACAGAGTGAGTCATGAAACTTGCATAAAATGACAACCTGTTATACAGTAGTAGGCTCCATAAACAAACAGTTGACAAATTAAAGTTGTAGGTGACGTGCTGAATAATAATTACAAAGTAAGGTTATATTTCTTCATTGCTATTATGGATACGAAATACGAAAGAAATAAAATAACACTGACGTATTTAAGCAGTCCAAAGTATTTCTTAAATGTTATATTACCAATCATATGCTAAACATTCCCTACAGAGGGACACAAAATATTAATTTCGCAACTTCTGTTCGAACAACTGTGGAGACATCGGCCATATTTTCTAACAATACTTGGAAAAACCGGCCATTAATCTGGTTTCATGTCATAACATTTACTTGTTTATATTTAAATAAAAAACTGATTTCTCAAATGATAAGACATTGTCGTATGTACAAATTTAATCCGACACATATTTTTAATTGGTTATTTTACGATGCTTTACGAAATGATGTGATTATTTAGCGTCTGAATGAGATGAAGGTGATAATGCTAGCGAAATGAGTCCGGGGTCCAGCGCCGATAGTTACCAGCATTTCGACGGCCCACTTCAAAAGGGAAACAACTGAAAATTGAAAGTTTTGAGAAATCTGCATTTTAAAGTTTCATGTTGCTTTAAAAAATCAAAGTATCGCTGAAATTACTCCGCATTTGGTTAATGGTGTTATACATATAAAGTCTCAAATTAGAATGTGTTCATTCGATTTTTCACAGCAACATAAAGATTTAAAATTCAGATTTCTCAAAACTGTAAATTTTGAGTTGTTTCTCTTTTTAACTGGGCTGTCGTTTAGTTCTTAATGGATGGAGAGGAAATTCATTCCTATTCATATTCTTTATTTGCCTGAAGGTACAAGAGTACAAGAGGCCTCGTCAGTGTAATAATATAAAAACAAATTGTCAATATTTAAAATATTAAAAGAATACATAATAATAAAATTTAACTAAAATACTACATCATTTTCAAAAAATTCATTCATATTATAGAATAGATTATTTTGTAGCCATCTATTAATCTGAAGTTTAAATTGTGTTTCATTAAGTGCCTTTATATTTGTTGGTAAGGCCCTAGGACTGCACAAATCGTTTCTGAATGAACTGGCCCTCCTCATAATTAGAGAGTCAGTCAAACTTTTACGAAACCACCTATATGGACTCTAATTCAATGTACTGAAAAAAAACTAACGCAACATTATCTTTTTTTTTTCTCTTATTAGCTTTCATTGCATCTTTACTTGTAACTTTTTTATTCTGTAAATTGCCATTGTTTGTTTGTTTGTGTACTTGTTTACTTTTTTCCTTACTCCGTTACCTTTCATCATTTATATTGTTTTGTATGCTTTGTCTAATGGCAGCTTCTAATTTGAGGAAGCACAATAAAATAAAAAAAATAAAATACTTTCATTGCAGTAATTACATAGCTTGATTATGCTTTTTCCAACCTGACATGTGGTACGTTTAATTGATCATTATTTCTGGTTTCATAGCGATGCAGATCTGCTATACTTGTACAATTAGTAATATTCTTGTTTACATACATTAAAAGTTAAAACATATATAGATTGTAGACTGTCATAATATTTTCATTTTTGAAAAGAGATCTACATGATAGTCTGGGTGGTGACAATGTTAAAATACAAACTGCCTTTTTCTGCAGTAACAGAATGTTTGGAAGGTCAGAACTATTTCCATATAAAAGTAATCCATATCTAATAACACTTTCAAACGGTATGGCATAGTTGCGCCCCGTGGTCAATTGGGAGGCCTAGGCATGGCATAATTGCGCCCCGAAGAAATCAGATAGCAGATGGGACATGGCATAGTTGCGCCCCGAAGAAATTAGGTAGCAGATGGGACATGGCATAGTTGCGCCCCGCGGTCAATTGGGAGGCCTAGGCATGGCATAATTGCGCCCCGAAGAAATCAGGTAGCAGATGGGACATGGCATAGTTGCGCCCCGAAGAAATCAGGTAGCAGATGGGACATGGCATAGTTGCGCCCCGAAGAGATCAGGTAGCAGGATGGACATGGCATAGTTGCGCCCCGATGAGCATAGTACACACGAATGTGATTGTCATAAAATAAATAAATTACTTAAAAATATTACAGTGATTGCTGCATTGAAATCATGTAGGCCTAGCGTATGATCAATTTTGCTATTTAAAATAACACTTTTTTATTGATCACACACAATAAATGAACTGCATTTTTTGTTTCTACATCGATATCTTAACCCTACGGTACAGGGTTTCGAAAATTGAAACTCAGAACCATTATCAATTATTAACTCTTCACCCTTTTCACTAAACTTAACATTCATTTTAAATTAACCTCACTATACACCACAGACGGTGTGAAAATCACTAATAAAATGTCAAGACTGCTAAGTCCCCATATTCCAACGGCTCACTCATTTGAATATGTCAGTTAATAAAGTACTGCCAACTTCATGGTGTTCATTTTAACGGTAGGCTATCGATAATCACTGCATAAACAGTAGGAAAACAGTTAATAAAGTACTGCCAACTTCATGGTGTTCATTTTAATGATTTCGATCATGAATATAAATCGAATAAGAAATCAATAAGGTTGGTTGATTACGAGGCTCGAGTTTCCGTAGTGTCTTTTTCTCTACCTATTTCATCGGGGCGCAACTATGCCATGACCTTTTCTCTACCTGATGGGAACGGGGCGCAACTATGCCATGCCTTTTTCTCTACCTGATGGGAACGGGACGCAACTATGCCATGCCTTTTTCTCTACCTGATGGGAACGGGACGCAATTATGCCATGCCTTTTTCTCTACCTGATGGGAACGGGGCGCAACTATGCCATGCCTTTTTCTCTACCTGATGGGAACGGGGCGCAACTATGCCATGCCTTTTTCTCTACCTGATGGGAACGGGGCGCAACTATGCCATGACCTTTTCTCTACCTGATGGGAACGGGGCGCAACTATGCCATGAC